>NC_135554.1:23010591-23310591 GCF_964340395.1 Glandiceps talaboti | reverse complement strand
GGTATTGGGTTCAAGATAAGAATTAGTTATGTAATGACAATAACAAGAGAGCTGTGCAAACCTCGGACAAACAACACAAGTTTACACAAAGGTATTCTGTCAGTCCCTGTTTTCACCTAGATAGTGTAAATAAAGACACCTGACATTGTTCTGTTCATCCTATTCATGATGTTTGCTTTGTCAGTACCTTCCAAAAAGACATACTGCTGTACGCTCTACTAACAAAGCCTGGTGTTGTTGAATGTACAGGGAACCCTGGTTGTAATCCATCATAGCAACAAAGAACATAATATCGTAGCTTTTCAAAATCACTCCTAAAAGATCATTAATGGATACCTCTTTTTTCAGATAAAAAGCTATTTATCTTCCAGGTTGTCGGTCTTCTTTAATTTTCTCTCTCTGTTGAATAATCGGTGCAAATTGGTTGATGTTGAAATTGTCGGCTTAATCTTCTGTAGACGACTTTAGCCTGAGGCAGTGTCTATCTTTTTTTGTGTCTCTGTTATTGCATGTTTCCAGGGACCTTAACAGATATCACACACCAAATTACTTTGTGTGTAACACAGTTTTCACTTCAGTACAAAGTGTATGATCTTTCCTAATACCTTGTTGTAGTTATTTCAAGAGCTTGGGCATAAAGCTTTATTTAAAAGATAGTACAGTCCCTCCAGTGTTTAATAATATTTGAATGTTTTTTTTTTTTAGATACTGCACTCCAGAATACAAAATATGTTGTGTACTTCAATACAAAATACATAGACATTCCTATTACTTGTACCTTGTTACTGTCATTTCATGAATCTTGGGTATGGACCTTTATTGAAATAGTGCCCTCTAGTGTTTATATATAGAATGGTCCTTTCCTGATATTGCACACCAAACATAGCATGTTGTTCACTTCAGTACCAAGTACATAGACTTTCCTAATACCTTGTGACTGTCAATCCATAAGTCTTGGTATGGACCTGTATTGAAATAGCGCCCTCTAGTGATGCGTCATTTGATTCTCTCCTGTTATTGCTCACCAAAGTACATGGTTTTTTTTTCAATTCAATAAAAAGTACACAGCCCTTCCTTCATGATTGTATTACATGTACATTTCATTTGACCTTCATTTCGTGAGTTTTGGTATAGACCTTTATTACGATAGCACCATCTCATTATTCACATTTAAAATGTTCCGTAGCAATGTTTGAAGTATGTATGTATTTTATGTTTTACCAGGTATTACAGCTTATCTTATAGCCCATGCTGTCATATTCATTACCTTGGTATAGAAATCCCACATGTTTTGTTAGTGGGAAGGAAATGGAATGGCATTGAATTTTTGTCGTAAAAACAGGTTCCTGATGCCATGACATGTGGTACAGTATTCAATAGTTTTGATTGTGGTTTTTTACATAAAATTTACAGTTGTAAGTTGCAGTATTTAGAACAATTACTATTGAGAGATGTTGTCAAAATAAATAAAACTGCATTTGAACTTTGCATTTATATTAAACATAAAATATAATTTAGTATATATATGGTAAGTAACTGTCCTAGCCGGCTGAGTACGTCCAAATTATAGAGCATTGAAATTGTGAATTTTTGCACGCATTTACTAATCCGATAACTACAGCACCTTGAAAAATTAGCATGATTACTGGTAATTATTCATGGCAACCAAATTTCTGAAAATGGTCCAATAATAACTTTTTCCAATTTGTAATGTAAAATGTTAAGAAAAAAGATGATATTGTTAAATTTAGATTATTTATTAAGTTTCAACTTATTCAAGTAGATAAAATTCATCTAAATGCACCTGTTCTGGCATGTTTTCCCCGGAGGACATATCTATGAATTGAAATGTGGAGTGTTTTCATACAAATGATACGATTTAATATTCTTCACATGTTCACAAATACTAATGAAAGGCAATGCCTGATAAACTCATCAAATTCCTGACAGTGTCATCACCGTGAAGGAGTGAAAACATTCATTGAGAATTAAAAACATGCAACATGTTCAAGGAATAAGAACTTTCATTGTGATGAATAAATGATGCAATTTACTGTCTTAATTCATCTAAGGACATTTCTGATGTATCTGTCATTGGAGTGCAATAAATGCAGTCAAGAATCGGCGGCGTATCATGAAACGGCATCATATTTCCCCCAACAGACAATATATGGTACCCCTTAGAGTTTGTCATGTCTGATCAAATTAAAAGTGTGATTGTTAATCATACAAGGTGTTTTGAAATGAGAAAATAAAAGTTGTATCAATTTACAAATATATCAAACAAGAGAACTTCTGAAATGACTTGTATATCCAAGGAAGGCTATTGGTTGATGATGTAAAGTGTGTGTTGAGATTTCTTTTGTCACTGAGAACATTTTTATATCCATATATTCTAGTAAAGCAGTATTTTCAAACAGTGCTTAGGCCTGTCAAAAAAAAATTGTTTGGTTCTGGTTACCCAATCCCACCTAGTTTTACACTGCGACTCAAAACTTTTTTAAACGTATTCGAGAAAACAAATCACGAAATTGTGACGTTTCGCAAGAAATTGTGGATGCGGAAACTGATATCAACTTAAACAGACACTGATCAGAAGAAACCAATAACACAGAGACCATATGGAAAACAACGGAAAACATAACTACCTGAACTAGACACTCACATACGAAAAAAAAATGTAAAAAAAAATGTAAAAAAAAATCTACCTACCCCACCTATTCTAAAATTGAGTGTAATCGGAACCACACAATATTTTTTGTTAAGCCTTAGTGAGCGTTATTCTGATTTGTGTCAAAAACTTTTGATCAAATTTGACGTTTATCCACAAAAGGTTAATGTGTATTAATGCATTATACATGTTGTATTTCCAAATGTCAACTCACTTGCTATTTTCGAGCTTGTATTTGGAATTCGATATCAATAATTGAACACTTTATTTTCGAATTAACGTTCTACCAAGTGAAGAATGAGTAAATGTATTTTCCAACTACATGAAGACAAGTATTGGGAAATAATGTGATTATACCTGTGCGTACATAATTTTAGGAAAACAAGGGAAAATGACAGTGTTTCTGAATGTTTTGACTCGTATTCTAAGCACTGCAGCATCAGTGATGTAGACACATTTTCAAAACACAAAACAACCAGAATATAAATTCCATATTTTCTGTTTGAACATGTTCAATTTGGCTTGTGCATGGTATAATTACTTGGATAGCATTGGCCAGAACTAATATTGCAAATAGAAAGAAAAATTTTTGTCTGCAATAAAATTATTTTCGACAATTGAATAAGTTCACAACTTTTCTTAAATGCAGCAAACTTGTGTACATTCATACATTTTGTACTTGGTGCAGGATTTGCATAAGAGGAAACGAACGGTGTATAAATGATTTATTTTCTATTTCCGTTCAAATGGATTTTATCAATGTGAAGGGTAGTTTCAAATGAGTTCAAGTAATACAAGGCAGTATGGTATTAATTTTCCTCTTTCTATTTATGGAAGCCTCGCTATAATTCCATTTTTGTTTGTTTTGTACTAGCGATTAACATTTACTGACACGATATTCTTATATTCCTCATTGCTACCGGATACATTAGTCAGTCATCTAATCATAAGGCATAGATATAATGTAGTGTGAGATTTTTTCTAAGCCAATTTTGATAAAGAATAATGTGTTATGGGTTGAATTTCCCATCCTTACAAAAAAATAATACTTATCTATGAAAATAAGAGGTTTTGTGATAGTGATCTCTGCATATGCGTTGGAAACTTATCGCAAGCGCAATTACTGGCCGTATTTTTTGCCATTACTTTTGCTTCACACAAATATAATTGCATGAGAGTTGTTGTGCTCATCTTGATAACAACACATTCTACTTTAAGTCTAAGTGCCTGTATGCTTGGTGAATAGTTGGTTCTACATGTATGTGTTTATGACATGTACATGTACATGTACGTATAGTGAGCATAATGCCATGCATCACGCAATTTGTGTTGGAAAGAAAAACCAAGTTGAATGGTTACATCTGTACATGTACATGCATGGTGTGCAAAAGTAATGAGTAGAACAGTCCCGATAAATAAATTCAATCCTGACGTTTCAAATGAATATTCTTTTTATTAACAAAATTAAAGGAAACCGAGGCAAGATCACCACCTGACATTATAACTAGTATGTGTTATGAGACAGAACAAAACACCACAAGTGCTAATAAAACCATGTACATGTATGTGTATGTACGACATGTATCAATACATGTACATGTATGTACGGCGAGTACCAGGTCACAAATTATGCAATTTCTGTTGAAAATTTATGGTTATATGTGTATGTATGACATGTTCATACAGTACATGTATACCAGGCCACACATCATACAATTTCTCTGTTGAAAAGACAGCTAAGTTGTAAAGTTCTATATTTACCCATGATACAGTATACATTTATGCATAATAAGTGGCAGGTCATGTATCATGCAATTTCTGATGAAATAAAGGCAAAGTTGAAGTTATGTCTTTACCTATGATATACATTGTACTTGTGCACTAAACATTTA
Organism: Glandiceps talaboti; assembly: GCF_964340395.1. NCBI lineage: Eukaryota > Metazoa > Hemichordata > Enteropneusta > Spengelidae > Glandiceps > Glandiceps talaboti. Next base: position 23,306,028 of record NC_135554.1, on the reverse strand, counting down.
TACATACAGCAGTAAGTGCCAGGACACACATCGTACAATTTCTGATGAAATACCATAAAAGCACAGTTAGTTGAATGGTCATACAATATATGTGTACATACAACATGTACGGATATCGAGTGCCATGCCACACATCATACAATTTCTGATGAAAGGAAAGCACAGTTGAACTTAAATGGTCATATGTATACATACAACATGTACAGATATCGAGTGCCACGCCACACATCTGATGAAATGAAACCCAAGTAAATAATATTTCACAACACTTAACACAGATGTTTACATATCAAATGAAATTCATTCAAGGCAAGCAAAAATTATGCCTAGAAAAGAGAATTCTAATTGAGTTAAAACCAATATTGTCATACCTTTCATTGCTGTGAAGCTATCCTACAAATGGTATAATTCGTATCATTGATTATATTGATTTTCTCTTAAAGTAAGATGACAGATTTCAGATTGCATATCAAATATGAATATCAAAAAACAATTAATTAATTTCCCTAAGACCCAAACTGTTGTGGATTATGAAGCTTTTAACATAATTGTCAGAATGAATGCTTTTAACGTGCCACTTTTACGTTTAATTCTCCATTACGTCAATATCCGTCAATGACGGAATGTCAGAACTTGGTTAATGCGGTGAAATGTACACAATGGTTACAGATGACAATTTCTTTACTCATTGAGGGATGTATTTACTTCCTTTTGACACTTAATATTCAAATTTATACAATATCGATTCCTAAAAAATAGAAATGAATAACGGATTGATTGATTTTGATACACGATTATATACATTATATTTGTTGTATTATGAGCCAAAATATTCAGTTACTACACTTGTAGTTGTGGTGGGCTAGCTTTGCTGTCATTTGACATTGTGGAATACTCAGGAACAGATTTTCAGTATTACATGCTACATGCTGCAGCCAACATGCATGTCATGTGTACATGTAGCACTGAATTTCTTTATTGTAGTACTCACAATGCTGCTACTGTGCTGCAGCCAAGATGCATTTATCATTGAATTTCATCTCTGCAGTGCTCATACATAGTGCTGCAGCAGCACTGTACTGCAACAACATTGCAGGAAGTTAGCTCTGTAAGAGTTCAGAAATCACACATGACAATTGATATACCTTCTCAATAAAACCATGGACCCTGGATGAAGGGAACTTGTCACAAACAGGGAAAGTAAACAACTAAATTGGATTAATAACACTTGGCACAGCATGTTGGAACAGCAGAGAGTTGTAATACATTTCATGGTTTGATAAGAATAGTTTTGCCCCTTTATGTGTTCATAAAATGCCAGGGGAACTTCCTGAACTATTATGTAAAGTGGCCATACAACTGTTCTTATGAAATGATGGAATGTAATACAAGTCTCTGTACATGTACTTCTAACATGCTGTGCCAAGTGTTACTAATCCAATTCAATTGTTTACTTTACCTGTTTATAACATGTTCCGTTTGTCCACGGTCTGATGTCAGCAGTTGTAGAACAGAAATGTTCAGTTCTCTCCTTCAAGTTTTCTGCTGTAAAACCTTCCAGGCTTTGATAACGTGTTATGGAAATGTTTGCACTAACCATGCCGTACCAGCTTTTGAAAGTCATGAAAAATGTAACATCAGCTGTACATTACATCTTGATTCTTATGCTGTCATAAATTTTAGAATGAAATGACAAAAAATGGATTGAAATTTAGCAAACAGTATTTTCATAATATGGTTAAACTACTTAAAAAGTGACAACTTTTTTGTTGCACTTAATATGATTTTATCGATGTACAAACCTCTACTCCTACGGTGAAGTACTTGATTGTCAATAACAAACTCAATTTAAAATCAAATTATTATCCCAAGCCAACAATTTGGTGTTTTATATGTAAAGAAGGAGAGTCCAAATAGGCTGAAATAACGAAGTATGTGCTACAAAGTTAGTAAGATGACCAAACTAGCTATTTTGAAATGCATTACGTGAACAAGTAGTTCTAGAATTGAATTACAGAAAGACATCAATCACACGGCACAGTGTGAATTACAGACACTGTGGAAATGAGTCTGGGGGGCACTGTATATCTCAAGTGTTTTTTCCCTGGTAAAGTTTCCGATTATAACTCGCCAGCACCTGAACTTTTTGTCAGGAGATTTGATCTTGGCAGACATTCTGGCTGCTTGTCTGACATATTTCAATCATGGAAGATTTTGTGTCTCGGAAGACCCGTCACAAAGACATTGTCGTTAAAGAAGCTTCAACGGGATACATAACCTGAACTCAGAAAACATCACTATAAAGTATAAGTGAATCTGTCTTTCTGAACATACATATATTTAGACAATTTCTCCTTAGTTTTCTTCAACTTCTATTTGGCAGTTTTAAACACACAACAAGGGCATTGTGGGTAATCTATGCAAATGCCGGGAATTCAAACTGCCATGCACAGTATCATTAGACAGGTTTTGTTTTCACCCTTGTATTGAATTCTTTCACCATGAAATATAAGACTTTTTGTTTTTGTACAAAATATTTTTGAATACCTAAAGAGTGCAAATTTATACAAAAAAAATACTTTGACATTATTCATGATGTTGGTGTCAAGAGCATAAAAACTATGGAAACAGAACCTTAACCTAGAATCGACCATTTTGTGTTCTGTGTGATTGTTATGGCTTTAAGTTAAGTGTACATCCTCATGTCAGCAGTATAAAAGGCCGTGTGAGTGTCTGTTCTTTTGGAGTGTAAAATGTTTTGTTTTTTTATAAATTTTGTAAGTGTATAATGAGTTAACCTGTATAACCATTCCAGTATGATTGCCAGAGTATTTGAGAGCAAAATTAATGACCTGCACGTAACAGCAGTCCTATTTCCATAGCAACAACATGTACATTCCACCCCAGTAAGGCTTGTTGAAATCAGAATCTTCTGGGACCAGAACTGAAAACACCATCATCTCAACACCAATAACCGACGGGTTTCATTTTCACAACGTTAAAACTATCTATATGGTAACATCAGTCTAGAAACCAAACTGAATCTGCAATATCTCACCAGAAGATAAGTTTTTCTGGAATTCCGCCAGGGATGTTAAAAGAAAATAAATTGATTTAATATTTATTTTCATGTGTTCCATCAAACCCATCTGTATGTACATGTAGCTCCAAGTCACATCCAGTCACGAGTCAGTGGTTGGAAATAATTGATGTATTATGTACCGTATATGGAATGAAACGATGATGTGTAAAAGGTAGACAGCTGTCTTTCTTGAGGTTTAACGGAACCAATAACATTTGTACATGATTAAAATTAAAATTTATATTTAAAAAGCAAATAAAAAGTATGGTTTTCCTACAATATCGACTGAATTGTCAATTTATGAGTATATGAAATTCAATACATGTACATGTCAGCAACATCATTGAATATTTCCTCTTTTTTCCAACTTACATGTACAGAATATTTTTAGGCCATTAGGGGTCATTAGGGAAGTGTAGGGTCTTCAGGGAGGTTTAAGGTCATCAGAGAGGTGTAAGGGTTGTTAGGAAGGGTTAAGGTCCTTAGGGAGGTATACTATAAGGTCATTATGGTGATATAAAGGGTCCTTAGGGAGGTCTAGTCATTAAAGAGGTTTAAGGGGGGGGGGGGGGTATAAGGGTTGTTTTAAGGTCCTTAGGGTGGTATACTTGTCTATAAGGTCATTATGGTGATGTACATTTGTAAGGCTCCTTGGGAGGTCTAGTCATTAAAGAGGTTTAAAGGGTCATCAGGGAGGTTAAGGGTCATCAAGGATGTTGAAGGGTCATTGACATTATGGAGGTTGAAGGGTCATCAGGGTCCTGGGAGGTTAAGGGTCAGTGGGGAGGTTGAAGGGTCATTATGGAGGTTGAAGGGTCATCTGGAAGGTGAAAGACTTGTAGGATGCGATTCTTTAAATTCATGAATATTGTATTTTGGTATTACATACTAAATCATCTTGAATAATCAGGAGACTTCGTTACAATATCTTTCATCATCTTCCCTTGAACTCTTTTCTTTTGATGTCTGTACATAACTACATTGTACATGAGCACCACCGAAATCCCCAAACACTACATGTACAAGATGTTATTAGTCAGCAATGAATTGACCAATCACAGAGTTTGTTATTAGTCAGCAACAAATTCACCAATCTTAAGAGTTTGTTATGCTATTCATGTCAACTGTTTGTCAAGATGGCTGCCCGAAGTTAACTTGTAAGTTAAAACATTGACACAGCTTATTCAGACGTGAAGACAATCTAACAGTAGTTAGGAGATGCTAGGGCGTCGCGGATTGATGTGTCATGGAGTTGTCATCTTGAAAACTACTAGTAAACATCCAAGGCATCCAATTGGGCATTGAGTCTCAGATGGCAACCAATCAAGTTGACTGTTTTGGGGCTTGCTAACATACATACACAACTACATGTACCAAAGAACGAGTTCAAGAGATATCTTAATGAGGAAAGAGATATCGTTGTACATGTAGTCGAAATCCCTTGATTATTGAAGACAAGATGTACTGCATGGGAGAGAGTCAATGTTTCTTGATTGAGTGCAAAAATGTCGCATAAAATATGCAGCTCTGCCATTTCTATAAATAAGTGAGCACAGGTACACAAATCAAAGCAAGGTATCAGGTGGAGTCCCAAATGTCCTATTTTACAAACATTTGTGGAAATGGAAGATAATGAGCTCAGGTTCCTTATGAAAGCTCATGGTTAAAGTCAGCTTCACAAACTGATTTTGCAAATATTATGTTCACAATAATCATTTAGATATTCATAACCATTTGTGATCTTATGAAATCATATCATGCGAAAGTACATAAGACAGTGAGTGACACAAAACATAGTCTAGTTCCTATACAACATGTTATGATTACTACAATCATCTCCACTTACATAGGGAAACTCGTTATTCTAGCACAAAAATCTGTGCTACATACCCCAACTGCGCAGACTGGAAAAGTGGTGTTCGGTTAATGAGCAATTATCCAAACAGAACTAACCAATTGCAACTGCCTGTCAATTTGTGATTGATTACTGCTGACATGCGTCGCTTACCCGTCGCTCAGCGGGGTAGCACAGATTTTTGTGCTAGCATAATGACTTTCCGTATACATTGTACATGAGTTGACATGATCGCAGTGATCGTAACGTGTCATATAGGAACTAGACTACACAAAACAGTTCTTGACTGAGTTTGAGTGTGCTTATATGTGTTTTGTTTACTGTGTATGTGTGAGTGTGCATACTTTGTTTACTACACTTTGTGTTTGTGTGTGCTTGTTTTGATGACCATTCCGCATGGTGGCAGCTGTCCTGAAACACTGTACAGCCAGTATGCCTTCCAATGATCTGCTTTATCTAATATAATAATAATAATATAATATAGTTATATCAAAGTAACAGAGCCCTTAAGGGGGCCATACCAGTGGCCAGCTCTGGTAGGAGTGTGTGGCCAGTGATGGAAACCCCAGGCCCCATTTTAGACCCACTTTGACCAAAAATCAATATCCCATTTTTGACCATTACAGGTTTTTTAAAAGATGAAAGTTTAGACCGAAATACATTTTCCTTAGGAGGCAACATTTTTGGACAATTAATGGCAGTTATGATTTGGACAATGGAACACATTTTAGACCAAGCAAAATAAAAAATAATGCAAAGTGGATCCCACCTTAGACTCTTCAACTAAAAAACACCCCCCCCCCCCCCCATTTTAGACCAAAGAGCTTTAAAATGCACCCAAAAGAGCTGCACACATACATGTATGTATACTTAAATAAGGGGAGTAGCCCCCTCCCTCCCCATGGGACAGAGCCCTGCTAACATAATGTACAAGTTCCTAAATCTGACGATTTGATCGTATATTCCCACTGCACAGCAAGCCATTTTCTCCATGTTCTATTTTAAATGAACTATAGATCCTAGCAAAGTCGTGTTCAATTGTTTATTTTAATTTTACATTTTCAAAAGAGATATTTGGTAAAACAAATAGCCAATGAGTTCCTACTAAGTGTTTTACATTATGTACATAAAGGCTAACACATTTGTGATCAGGATGTAGAAGTTGAAAAATATTAATATCATAATGTGTATCATTATGTCATTGGCTATACAAATAAAACTTGGGTCATCATGCCATGTCATCCATTCTGCCCAGAAAAGAGCTAACATTAGTGTCATAAAAATAGCAAATAACCCACTGAAATAATTTTCAATCACTTGTAATAGTTTTCACTTGAGTGTTAATTTTATTCAGGTGTCCAGGTGTGTCATATTTGTAGACATCCAGTAGGTCTTTCAGCAGATGGGAAATAGCTGGTGTCATCACAAATATTTTATAACTCAGTCATATAAATTTAGAGTCATTTTATTGCCATCTGTCAAAAGGTTGTTGCTAAGCTATTCATTTCCTATACAGGTGTTATTTCAGCTACATTGATTATGATAGGAATCTATCATGGATGATGCAGTGATGTCATCCATCATTGTAACACTGTCTCTAGTCGTATTTAGTCATGGTTGAGATGATTTGACTTACTAAGTCTCTGTATTTGTTATGGTTAAATTACGTAGTATTGCCATTTGTCATGCTGGTAATTGTTTGTGATGGATGTCTGATACAGAAAGGTAACTTAAAGTTCATAAATTGTATTTGATATACATGTAAACTTCACCAACTTGTTACTTTTATGGGGCTAAGTATCACCATTTGTTTGTGATGATGTCATCTGTAGAAAGCTCAAAGTTCAAAAGGTTAAAGTTCACATTGATAGTATTTATTGTGCAATAAAAGTTGTACAAATACCAAATAATAATGGGAACTTTGTATGTGAAAGGGTAAGAATTCCTATATTTCATCCAGGGTACATTGTCATGTGATTCCAGGCCCTAGGTTCCTAACTTTGACCTGACCTGACCTCTTCTCTGCTACGTGTACATTTGTATATCCAGGTCACCTACAGAAGTTGATAATAACAGCACAATCCATATAGTGAAAACCAGTCAGGTGAAACACATAGGTTGGGAAAGAATATGACAGAACCAAATGGCACGTGAGCGCAAGTGTGGCATATTCGGGATATTTGCATGATTGCTTGCAGTTTCGTCTGAGCCCGTACTTTCACTCCTTATGCTCGTGAAAGTGTAGCAGAAACACTGCAAGCACAAGTGTAAATACCCTGAGTAGTACCCACTCATGGGGCATGGGGATTTTGTTATTATTAGATATGTTTATCTGAAATGGCACATTTCCATAAAAATCATAAAAATTATACATTGTGATTTTGTGTGTAGCGAATGATTGTGTCTTCATTTGCATATCATTTGCAAGCAGGCATGCAATAATGTTTTCGGTATTGCACTGCAGTGAAAATACCACTAGTATGTGTGCACCTAGTCTTGCCACTAGATCTATAGACCCCTCGGGCTATTCTGCTCACTGTGAAGGCAACCGAATGTCGCTAGTCCCGATTGTATGTGTTCACCCTCGATTGTATGCCACCTTTCAAAAACAGAGTGTTGAGAAGAAAGCCAGAGGTCTAGCAGCCAAACTAGTATGCACCCCACCAGTGTAAGTAATCTCTGGTACATGGTATGTAATAATAGTGTGATATTTGCACTGTAAAAAGCTGGCAAGTTTTGTCACTGTTACTTTAATGCCAGTTATTAATTTGGTCAAGCGCCCTATTGAGTTTCATATGTCTTTGATAGAAACCATATTGCAGTCAGATACATCATACCACGAGATAATTATTTTTGATTGTAGCCAACACCCTGTTGTGTATTTGGCTTTCATCAATGGAGTTGATGTACAGTACATGGTAAATACTTTTCCCTATTCACTAAATGTGAAACAAACATTGCTTTGATACAGCTGCATGTATCGAGTCACAGGCACTCAAATCAATTTGTATGATTTTTTTTTTAATGTAGAGTAAGTGTGAGTTGTACATTTAAAAAAATATAATATGAATTGATTTGAGTGCCTTTGTATCAAGCAAAATACCACAGCCTTGTATCATAACACAATATAACTACATCTACAGAGCCAATACCACACTATCCTTGCCAGCACTGTATCATAACACAATATAACTACATCTACAGAGCCAATACCACACTATCCTTGCCAGCACTGTATCATAACACAATATAACTGCATCTACAGAGCAAATACCACGCTATCCTTGCAAGCACTGTATCATAAAACAATATGACTGCATCTACAGAGCAAATACCACACTATCCTTGCCAGCTCTGTATCATAACACAATATAACTACATCTACAGAGCAAATACCACACTATCCTTGCAAGCAGTGTATTAACACAATATGACTACATGTACATCTACAGCGCAAATTGTGCCACCCTGCCTCGCCAGCCCTGTTTCTACATGTACGGGATATTGAGAAATTTGTTTTTATCATGTAATATTACATGTAGGTGTGAATTCTCTAGGAATTAAAAATGAAAAATAGAGATAAAATACTTCAACGTCTGATAATAGACTGTCCCATAGTCCTCAGAGCTTCACATCGCTAAAACTTGGGTTGTTTTATTGGTACCGATATCTACAGCATAATTGTACTTGAATATCCGTGTACTGTGTGCCCTCATCGATCACATAGGGCTGACCTTTCGTTGACGGGGCTTCGTGATAGTATGGAGCGTTGCATTAACACGTCAGCGTTCTTTGTGATCGATGAGGGTGCACAGTACAGGGACATTCAAGTACAATTAATTATGCAGTAGATAGCGGTTATACAAAAACAACCCAAGTTTTAGCAATGTGAAGCTCCGAGGACTGTGAGAGGGTCTACTTCATTAATTAATCTTGATTACATGTATGAAACACCATGGCATGCATAGTGAAACCAAATAGATATCTCCAGCATGCTAGTCATGTGACTGTCACATGAGCCTATCACTTGCACCAATCAAAGCCAAGATACACAAATGTAAGTGAACAGTTGTAATACATACTGTGTGCATTTGAGATATTTACATTCATAGTTGCTATTAATAGCTATGCTTGGCAGCGGATGACAGGTGTCGAGCACATGCTGGCACTTTTAATTACACTTTGTGTCATATGTGTCTGGAGCCATGAAATTAAACACAGTGTATGACATGTGAGATCCACACAGAGCCAACTCAACAGTAGTCTGTCTGTATACCTATCACTGATACATGTAGATGAGAATTACCCCGTACTTGTATACTATGTTTGAAATTGTAAATGTGAAGATGATATATTGCTAAAACTTAAAAGGTATGTGAGAAATTTCTACCACTGTTTATAAACCATATAACCTTACAGTTATATAATTTTCAATTTGTATGTATTATATGAATGGAATGGAATTCTGCTAATTTTGGACTGCATATATACATGTAGATAACATGCCATTACATACACCAGTAGAGTGCTACAAGTACATGCTTGTTTTGAAATCTATAAAACTGCCGAGGCTGTCCCTACTGAATGAAATTGTCCTGTAGTAAATATATTCATTCCGGGCTATAGAATGCTTTTAATGTGGAATCTTTCGCTGAAGATGTATTTGTGCGCTTATTTTACTGGAAAAAAAGTGAAATAAAGTAGTAATTACGATGCCGTCTTATCTTGTATATAAGTAAATACAGTATACCAGGCTTAGGAATGTATGAATATTAGCCTTTGGGATCTAGCTGAAGACTGTAAAATCACAGTCTAAATATGTTATTAGTGAACATATTTGGGTTTACAGTATTATATCCTAAAAATATGAAACCCACCATGTAATTTGAACATAAGAATTACAAACTCAGTAATAAACGTAAGACAGATCCACAATGTCAATGGCATTAGTGGTAAGTAAGTATAGGTAGGTAGGCAGGTAGGTAGGTAGATAGGTAGGTAGGCAGGTAGGCAGGTAGGTAGGCACTAGGCAGGCAGGCAGGTAGGTAGGTAGGTAGGTAGGTAGATAGGTAGGTACATGTAGGTAGGCAGGCAGACAGGTAGGAAGGTAGATAGGTAGGCAGGCAGGCAGGTACGTAGGTAGGTAGGTAGGTACATGTAGGTGGGTGGGTAGGTATGTAGGTAGGTAGGTAAGTAATTAAGTAAGTACATTATAAGTAAGTAAGTAAGTAAGTAAGTAAGCATTCTTATCCATGCCAACCCTCCCTGTAGTTTGATGTAAAATTTTGAGCACTTTTGCTTTGTTCACATGAACTCAACAGAAGGTGACAAGTACAAATTGATGTAAATCTCATTTGTACATACATTGTACATACCTAGTGCTGTATTATTAAATAGTAGTTAGTTACAGTCCATATCCCACACTTGGTTCATCTATCATTTTCATAACAGGCTCTAACGGTAACACATTGTACATACATCAATCAATCTAAAAGAGAAGTGACCCAATTTTTTGAAATTTAGTTTTCTTTATACGACTATAAATAGATTGCTAATTTTATATTTTATGGTATGGTTTTACTATCTCATTGCTGTCCAAACCAAGAGATCAGAACAAACATGATATTAAAAGTATCTGGGCTAACAACTATTGATAGGCAATATTACTTCGTAATGTATGAATGGGTATCCTAGAGCCTTCGTAATATGGCTTGAAAATATCGTTTGTCAGCATACTACATGCACTATGGAGTTGATTTGTCTGTTCGTCAAAGGTGAGACTTTTTGTTGTCAGTGTCATCATCATTACACTGTCCTTTCAACAACTATTTCAAGGAAATGAAGGGCCTGGTCTACAGACATGAATTCCAGCACAATCTAGAGTATACAGTACATTGTAATTTGTATATGAAAGGAAATGAATGGACCAGTTTAATAACATAAATTCCAGGCTGCAAAACAGCTGTTCCCTGCAAAGTCATTACAATGTAAAATTATCCGTTCTGTCAACATACATGCACCAATGAAAAAATAAATTAAAGCTACAAGATTATTATTCACAAATTTTATGGTTTTATAATTATAGTACTTGCATGTAAAGTCATTGTGTACTTATTTATAGCTTTGAATTCATCTTACTATCATTGAAATATGCTAAATACCCTGGGATTGGGATAGTACTTAGCTTAGAGACTTGACGTTGGTTTTAAAATCGAGTGATTCATTTATGTATGGCAAATCATAGATTTGAAAGCCAATGACAAGTCTTGTGGGTCATGGGATGGGGACACATCTACATTTGTATATGTATAAAATGTAGGTTTGTATGTACTTTTTACATGTAGCTACACATACAATGTATATGGACTGTCCAAGTTGACTCAGCATGCCATTGACAGCAATTTCTGATGAGCCACTAAAAAAATCAAAATGGCAGTTAGGATAATTAAAACAGTATTGAAATACTACAGGAAGGCTAAAATTTGGGGTCCCCTGTCCCACACTATGTGAAGACTCACAAAATAAATCAGCTGTCATCATTTTGACATACTGCAAAACTGAAAAATTGTCATTCCTAAGACACACACTGCACATGTTATAATACAGTTGCTCTTTTTCCTAATGTTCCATTTTGTACACATTCTTTTGATGTGAGTAATTACATTGATATTTCTACCTCCCTCACTATCCAAACCAACCACAACTATGTATGTGTTGTAATTAGTCATTGACATTTCCAGGGAAGTTTTATCACCCACTCATCAATACACTAAAGGCAAAAAGGCTATGCTAGTGCCAGGCGAGGTGAAACATGACCATTACATGCCATTTGGTTGGTGGATTGTACATGTAGGTAGGGTAGGGTAGAAGTTTTTAGCTCCGAGACTTGTCGTTAGTTTTCAAATATAGCAATCATTTCCAATGGAAGATTTAAAAGCTAACAAGAAGTCTCTGGGCTAAGACGTTTTGACAGCAGTAGCATTATTTTTGTAGTACCTTCATTAGAAACTCAAGACATTGTGTTTAACCCAAAGAGTTCTTGCCCTTATTTTCAGCCTAAAACCAGAAAATGACCTTTCCTCAACTTTCTAGTCATCACCTGGTGTGAATTGATGACAGTTTACGTCCAATAGACTTGGCAAACTTTTACACAAGAAGGCACTTAACAATTTATGTATCTGACTTGAGGTGTGTGAGTGATGTCTATACCCCAGAATGAATCCATTATGTACAACAAAGACCCTATAGTTGATGTTAAGTATTAGCGTGAATTAAGTCGGGGATCGGCTTTCGTGTCTCCTTCAGGGCCTGTGTTGGTCATAAAAGGCAGGGTAAACGGTTTCTTCCTCTTCTGTCTGTATTGTTGACTTTAGACACCACTCCTCTATTATACTATCAACATTCTAGGGACATGACCTTGTGGTTGGCAAATGTACACCAGCTTCCTGCCAGTATGAAGTTACCCAATAAATAACTATCATAGCCTAATTACCATCAAGGTTAAGGGCAGTAAAAATACCAGGATAGTGAATGGTCATCAGGATTTTGAAGTCACTATTGTCAGTCAGTGATTACAACTAGGATATACTGGTCTTCACTCTGGATTTGCTCACAAATGTATGTATGATACGTGTGTGATTCTTGAAGGATGTTGGAATTGGTAAGTGAACAAAAACATGAATTTGTCTTTGAATTCAGGCAACTGTTTTTTTCTGAAACTTCAAATGAGGATGAGTTTACTATCTAATTTGAACTTGGTAAGGGTGTGTTTTGTCATGTCTACACTAAGGCTAAGCATGAAGTGAGAACCTGTTCATTCCGGCCTGTACTGTTTAATTATCAGTTGATGTCTGTCTGGTGAACATTGTACTGCATGTAAATGTGACAAATCAATTGTATAAGAACACAATATTTGTGACAAGGTGTCCTTCGAAGTCTACATTGATCCCCTATTTCAGTTTCTGCACGTCAAGTGTAACCTGTTGTAAACGGGATTTGTTGAGGCAGAAAGTGTAACTGTACAGTCTCTTTATGGCACACGACACATTCGCCTTGGGTGTCATTTGCCCCAGTGGGTTTGAATAGAAATGTAAGATCCCCTTTTTGATCGATGTTTGACAAGTAAAGTCATACCCCTATGTACAAGTCCATGATGTGAGCTGTTGAGCAAACATTTCATATCCTTTCAACCCCATCAGAGATCTTAGAGACCTCTCTTAATGGAGGAGTTAAAAGTACTTCCTTGATGTTTTATGTGAGTGCTCTGATCAACTACACGTATTAAGGGTCTGAGTTGAGTGTAAAGTTGGCTGTTACTTGTGTTCTCCAACAATATTGTCATTCAGATCAGGAAAATTATTCGCAATAACGATTATATCTACATTGTATACTGTAGGGATTTGTTACACTGAGTCTTGATGTAAAATGATGATGTCGGTATAATATGTGACAATTAGTTTATGAATGAAAATAGAAAATATTAATTGAGAATTATTGATTATTACTAATGCATCCAAAGTTCTTGAAATTTGATGAAAATTCTGAATTAATTCAGCAATTATTTTGTTTTGATTATTGCTTTGGTACTTGAATGATATATTTTGCATACTTCATCACTGTACATCTAAAGTTTGAAATTTGATGTTGCTCAACTTTTATCTACGTTTATCAAAGGTACACGTACACAAAATAACCAAAACTAAATAAAATGCTTAAGAAAACATGTGAATTCTTACTTAATGTATTGGCTTTGTTCTTGCACAGTTAGAAAACTTCAAAATACAACCACATATACAGTAGATAATTATATCTCCCTGACACTCTACCATTACCCTCGTCTAGATCCTATACCTGTCAATGCTCTCTATGATCACTTTCCTCTCCAGATGATTGTATTTATCATAACTTGTGTATAGGAAACTAGACTACCATTACCCCTATCTGGATTTGTTGGGGTCAAGGTTAGGAGATAAGTATAACATTTCAGGGTCATCCAATGTTGACTTTGTCTTTGACCAGAACTTATTAAATGTCTGATTATCTCATGTTACTAGTCAATATAAAAGTACTTGTGGATGTCAGGTGTATAAAAACCAGATTTGAGTTGATCTAGTACCAGTACATCACAGTTCAAGTGACTTGTTTGCATTCGTGTTTGTTTGAAATTCTGATAAGAAATGTTTATAGCATCAACTCACAAGGCAATATACAGTCATCTGTAGATGTCTCTCCTGACTGAAGTTTGAACTTGTAGTTAAAGTAGGTATACATGTATGTTTCATGTCAAACAGAATATATTATATGTTATTGGAGTGTTTGGTATATGTTATCATCAATTGACTCTAATAAAGACATACACTTTAGTTTTTGGTCAAATGATCACAAAATGATTTCTAAAGGTAATTTTTAAAAACGGAAATAAGGTGGGTGGGGGGGGGGGGGGGAGCTGCCATAGACACTTTGTGATTGATTATGCAAAACACAGAAGTAACTGTAGTCATAGTTCCATCATTGGCCGAATAAAACTGTACACATTGTAACTAAAGAGGAAGATCACTGTCAAAATTATGCAAATCATTGAATACCTTCTGGTGACTTACAAATAGTATTATGTTGGATTATCAGAAAACTAGTATACAAGTGGGTTTGCAAATTCACCTACAGGAATCCTTGATATACATTATGTATGATACAATTTCTGCTTTCTTATTGAAGCAGGTATGTAGTCAGCTTTCTGTTAACTTCTTTTGATCGCAGTCATTCCATTTTACCACATTATTGAGTAACCCCAGGCCCTAGACTTTAAGACATGCTGTGTTATTGTGCATGAATGTGGTCTCTTACAGTCTGCCCTGGGCCCTTGATGCTATGTTGACATGAAAATGGAGAATGATAGGTTTCATGTATGTTCAGTTCTGTGATATAAAAAAAATCCCACTTCTTTTAAAATATTATTTCAGCATATGTGAATAAACCCCATTCCTGTATCATACACCCCTAGGCTTTTGATGTAGTTGTTAATGTGCATTTTTAGGAAACTTGTTTTTATGCATATTTACTATTCTATGATGCAGGCAGTTCTTCGATGCAAAACAAATCCCCATTTCTTTGAACTGTCATATTAGTATTAAAATGTGAATGAACTCTACACCTGTTTTGTAACTATCCACCATAATAAAGTCAATGAACATTACGAACAACTTCAAACTCTTTGATGTGATGTAAAGAAGCTTAAATTTTATGGGCTTATGACGTAAGTGAGAAATAAAGATATTTATTCAGGAATTGTAGACGATAAAAAGGCTTGCCTTGGAAACCCTGAAGTACATTGTAGAGGAGAGAGCTGTATAGGAAGGAAGGGTATTTGAATATGAAAGTGTATACTGTGAATTCATTACCTTGGTTGAAATACATGTACTTTCCTGTCAGTGTTTCATGAATAAGGTGTATGAAATAACGGTGATAGCTTACTAGGTTCAGTGACTCCTAGTGAGTGGCAGTACATTTGTACATCTACATAATATGTAATTTGTACATATTGCCACTTAGGTGATTACTTCTTAGTTTATAGTGAAGCTGCAGAATGGCTGGAGCTTGTACAGGTCCCAAAACCTCCATACAATTGATGCTGTACTAGCCTGTTTATTGCGCTGTTGAGATACATCGTTAACTCATATTTTCCACTTGTGTTGAGAAAAGTTTCAAACACTTCATGTAGCCACACCCCCAAAAAGTCATTATCATGGTTAGCTCACATCCGTAGGGTTAAATTTACATAAAACGTATGTAAATAACATGTAAATTACCACATCATGTAGGGTATTATCTATATCAGTAATGCTATATTACATACTGGTTCATTTGAATAATGAAAGTTTGACTTCTTGTAATGGTTGAAAGGACTGCACACTGTCAATGGCCAGGCTATTTGGCAAAAGTTTTCAATTCATTAGTATCACTTTTGACAAGTGAAGAATACGAGGGCTAGGAGGTACGGCCTGCTAACAATGTATCTCAACAACGCAGTAAACAGGCTAACATCACTGTACGTTCTCTGTACATGAAATTGAACTGTCGATCTATATAATATTAATAGCACAACATTTATTATTATTATTATTATTATTATTATTATTACTATAGACTACAAATGTAGACAAAATTAGTTGATAGTATTTCACAAAATATCAGAATCCACCCTCACTCCCACCCTGAGTAAGCCTCGACTTTGCAAGATAATGAAATCACTATTATAGAAATAAACTGTTGGGTAACATTGCTGATTTGTAGGCTTCTTCTTTGTTAAGAAAACATGTAGGACTCGACCAAACATGTTGTTTCCTGCAGCTCTCAAATCATATTTTGTATTGGTTCTGAATTCAGAGTGTAAGTAATATGTAAATTATTGATGCTTTGAGTTCGGAACTTATGCAAAACAGTTAGGACTGTCAGCAAAATAATATATGCGAGTGAACAAGAGTTACATGTATGGTTTTGAACATACATGTACAATGTATAACATGAGTTGGTACATGTAATCATTATCATGCAATCAAAATCATATTTTATTTATTTATAGTTTCGTCCATGCAATCAAAATCAAATTTTATTTATTTATAGTTTCGTCCATGTAATCAAAATCAAATTTTATTTATTTATAGTTTCGTCCATGTTTCCATACAGTAATGAGATAAAGCAACAGATGTATATGTAGCAAATAATGTAAATTATTACCCATATGACTATCGTTAGTTCCATTTGATTAACCTCACTGAATACTTAATGTAAATTGGGAAAAATCCATAAAAATTTCATAGCTAATAAATCATAAAATGTCTTCGACTGCTGGAGTTGTTGTGCAATTAATGTATTGTCCCTCTCTCTAGAGAGTGTTAGAGCTGTCCCTTAACACACCTTACATAATATTCTGCTAATATATGGAGTTCCTGAGGCATCTCAGCCAATGAACCAATTGCATTGACGTACTGTGTGTTCTTTGCAATGCTGAGAAGCATGTAATCAAGGAGTCTTATCATTCTGTTGTATATCACTTTCTGGGTATACACGCAGTACTGTTTGCAGACGTGTGTTACTGAGTATGCAGTCAGTTTGCTAGATTCTCTTGTTTCAGGGTATGTAAAGTTTCTAGCCTTGCATCACTGTATCATGTAAGTATGCCGATATCGGGGATAATAATCTGTTTGTGTATTGAAATGACAGAAACACCAGATGTACTGATGGCCTATAACTGTTATTTACATTTGAGTCTGCTTGAAAGGTGAAGGTGCTTCTTGTGATGGGTGGCCTGTACTCAAGGACTTAAAGGTTAAAACAAACTGTTGTCGTTATCCAGCGATATCTAAAGGAGTGTATACAGTATAGACAGGACTACATTATGCAGTAATGTACATGCAAGTGTTCAGAGTACATTCTGTAGATTACATCATGCACATACAAATTAGCAAATATATAGTCTGCCTATTATAACTTCGGAGTGTTAACTTAAGTACGTGTAGTTGTGAATTTGAAGTAAAGAAGTCTACCGAGTCTGTGAAGTAGGTAGGACAGTGTGAATTCAACATATGGTATGTGAATGATATCTTTTACTGCATATACATGTAGATGGATGTGTTATGTAGTGTGGACAGGATGAGGATGTTTCATGGTATGTACACCTTTGTGTTTTTTACTTAAGACCAAAGCAGCGCATATATTACAATTACCAAATGTTAATGTTATTTTGATATAGGGATAAATTTTAAAAAGCGATGTTTAGCGGGAGTACATGTACATGTACATGCATGTGGACAGGTCTATTTTATGTTATGTATTTACAGCTGTGCATTGCTGTGAGTACATTGCATATATATATGATATCACTTGAATGGCAATTACTGAATGTCATCTGACCTGTTATGAGTTCAATATCAAGGAGGGATTCAATTTCCTCTTTTTGTATCCACAGTAATAGGAGAAGTACGATTACATGTTTCAGGAATTCTCGGAAAATAATTAAAGCCTCAAGGGTTGAGAGAAAAATAGTAGACATTTATCAACTGCTTTTATATATGTCAACTGTGACAAACATACATGCAGGTAGATTCCAGCTGGTTTGCCTGTGATGAAAAGCAGTTGATCATGCTATGTTGTAAGACGTAAGATCCATTTTACATGTACAAGTAGTCATAAATTTAACCACTCTTTGAGGCATAGGTTGTTTGTGACAGTAGAAATATATGTTTTGACTTTCAAAAATGCCTTTAAAAATGAACACTGTGAGGATGCTTAGTAAGTGACATGTACATGTAGAATGATAGTGTGCCGACAGTGAGCTGATTAAATTCAGGTCGAGATCAATTTTTTTTGTGTGTGTAATAGCAGAAACCATCATTTGTTTTATCTTGAATTATACCATACACTAGCCATTTAGTACAAAAATATGGAATATATACTCTGGTTGTTCTGTGTCACAACAATGTGCGTCTATGTCACGACAACGCATGTCTACGTCACTAGTTCTGCTGTGTTCAAAATATGAGTCAAAACATGCAAAATTACCACTACTTTCACTGATATTTCTTTGATATTACTGGTGCTGGTATAATTATGTTATTCTCCAATATTTTTCTTCATTCAGCCAGAAAATATTCGTGACGTAAGGCCCCTTAGGTCACTCGTATTTTCCTCGGCCGAATGAAGAAAGCTATTTGGGAATAACATCTAATTGTTGTATATGTATATTAAACTTCTTTTAGACTAACTTGCGTTCCTTTGTGTTTTGTTCTCAAAAGTTTTACGCAGTAGAAAAAATTATTAGTGTTGTATATTACCAGTATATGTATTATGGTGTATTTTAATCTGACCTTTGACCCAAGACGGAAACAAGTTCTAACCTTTACATGTAAAGTAGGCTTTAATTGTTGTGATATAATATAATATATCATTTATAATGCAGCCAAGACTGGAATAGTAGTTTGTGTATTCATTTTTTTCACTGGACACATATGTATAGACATTTGCAGTAAACAGTGAACACAGGCGACACTGTTGGAGAAAGTGCTTTTACTTGTTTGAAGATGTTGTTAATGGGGTACAGTTGGCTATTATAGAAAGGTCTGATGTGTATCTTGATTTTGTCAGACACAAGTCACGTTCTTAATTTTCCTGCTGTTGGTCAGTATACTTGACCCAAAACTATTAAGATAGCGGGTTCACAGTACATGGAGGCCTCACTACGTCAGAAGATAGGACAATCTGCTGCTTGCTAACTTCTAAATTTAGCACACAATCTTAAAGCCCACCTTGCAATCTTTAAAGTTTCCCATCAGAAAAATGATTATCTGTCCTTCATGATACTCGTTGCTTTAAAGCGTATAACACTTCCTGTAATCACTGTTGCCATGAAAACTTATCATGATCATGTTGCCATGGCAACCAAAGTTGCTGGTGCTGATGCACAAGATGGCTGCCTGAATCTTATCTCGTTTTGTATTCAGTCAGTTTCTTCTGTTTTGTCTGAAATCAATGAAAGTTTCCCTCAAAACATACAGACTTCGTTGAATGGATATAGTGCGCTATGTACGTGAACATTGAATCAAGTACCTTTACAGAATTGTGGTGTACTTATCGCTTTGCAGGATTTTGTCTCTCAAAAGATCTGAAAGAGCAGGGTGAGCATAGCCAAAAAAATTCTAACAATTAACAGTCAATTAAGATGAGGAATTGAGATTTCATACTCCATGTCGTAGACTCCAGCCTGGACTTCATTGAAAAAGTAACACTTGCAGAAATGGATGCCCCTTTAGAAAATGAAAAGATTTCACATAAAGTACAAATGTTTCATTTGAAAAGTAGACAGCTACAGCTACAGAATTCATAATGTTTGCCTTTACACGAAGATGTACTGTGTTGAAGAATATTTAGTCCTCCCCATGTCCGTGGAATTGAGGTACAGTCAGGACTTGTAAATGTTAGTCCACTTATCACTTAGCAAGAAACTCATGACTTAGGTTCTTTGGGAATTCTCTCTAGAAAAGCAAGAATTATTTATGCTATCAAGATCATCACAAATTGCTCAGGTGTGTCTCACTGGAGGGAATTACTTCTTGCAGTTAAGCGAGTGACATCTAACATTTAAGTAGGCCCCAAGTGTATGCATTATCATTTTCAAAGCTTGAAACCTCGAGCATGCAAGCCCTTCCTGTGTATTGCAACTCATCATAGTGCGATGTACATTGTACAAGCTACAACCAAAATGTGTAGTCTCTGTAAACTCTTGGTAATTTTCTTTTTTTATATACCCATTTCATGCAGAGGCTAGTTTCAGTAGTTGCTACAGCTCTAGTATTGATTTCTCACTCTCATTTACTACAAAGAAGGAAATTCTGACATTGCTGTGATTGTGTATTTGGACTGACTGTATACAGTAACATGTACAACCAAAGTGATGGTACAAATGTATCTTCAGACAGTCTTGGTAATTTCGTATATACTGTTTTATGTAGAGACAAGTTTCAGTAGTTGCTGCAGCCAGAGTATTGATTTCTCACTTTCATTTACTGCAGATTAATTAAATTCTGATGTCACTGGATTTTGTGTCTGTAAACGTAAAAACAACATCAAAGAAACATAGAAAAAAAGTTCCTTAAGTCATTAAGAGTACTATTCTGTCTTCGTAGCTTGTATTATACTTAATCAAATTAAGTTATTTCCGTTGGTGTCTCTGACGTTTTGACTGATTTCTTGTCCCAGCTGAGATTTCTAGATGTCTGTAGAATACTTATAATGTAGACTTTGCACACATCTCTTATTCTATTGACAGGGAATCTGCTGGTATATTTTAAAGTGCCTCAAATATCAGCAGCATGCATAGCTAAGCCTGAAATCTGTATTCTTGACAATGTATTTCACTCATAATTCTGTAGAATGGGGCAGTGAGACCACATCGTAACCAACTTTACTACTAGTGCCCAAAGTGTTGGATTATTATTACATGAGGCACAAACCAAAAGTAGTACAACCCCCAAAAGCATTCCTGGGGAATGTACAATTTGTGCTGCCACTAAGCATACATGTTTGAATCCTTCACATGACAATATATGCTACCTGGTCCCCATTTGTACATCACAGTAGCTTGACTAAGACATACAAGTGGTTCAATCTTGTAAGCCATTCAGAATCAATGACAGTGGAGAAGATTGAACCAGCAGCATGCTGATTATGATGCAATCTCTCAGAATATTTGACCATCGTGATGCCACCTACTTTTCTTTGTATTACTCTTCACGAAAACATTGTTAGATTCATAGCAAAGCTAGAGTACACCTGTATTTCATCACATCATTGGTTTACTTCATTCACTGATGTTTTTCTCTCTGTCTTTTGATTGCTGTCTTACAGGGTATCTTTCAGTATTACTGACAGTGTGTGATTTCATCCAGACCATCTGAATGTTGTGTCGGCCATTTTGAATCAACCAGTACAGTATTGGGTGCACAATACAGCCATGGATAACTGGCGTCCTAACCCCAAGGCCCAACCATTTGTACCTCGTAAGCACTATTCATCTATCCACATACCCGGAGCTACACATAGAACAACAAAAAGAAGATTATTTTCAAAAGTGTTACAGGTAAGAAGAGATTTAGGACAATGTGGGATGAAAGGATGTGTATGGCATATCTATGCAGGTTAAGACTTAGGGCATTGGTTGGAAAGGGGTAATCAGGAGTATTTTTCTGTTCAGTTTCCCACATTTCTGAAGTAATGTTGTAGTGCATAAGTAGTAGAAAGATTGCACAAATTCTGGTTGTTTATGTGGCTGTTTGATATTCTATAACAGAAAGGAACTTTCACTACATTGGAATTGTAGAGGTCACTTAGCAAGTTAGTATACAGTCAAAGTGTAATGTGCAATAGAAAGGACAATGTTCGGCAGTATAATTCAGTAGAAAATGAAGTAGAAGTGTGTGTCCTTTCAATAATGAGGACATAGTGAACCAATGTGTAATTGGAGATAGTAAACCTGATAACTTTCTGTAAAGTATTCCTCCAATTAACCCCCAGAATTTGATGTCACATCTAAACTCAAATTACCTTTTGTTGCATTAGGAGTATTTTCTAAGAGTGTTAATCTGTTTACAATTATGACATGCGTGTATGCAAATATTGACTTTGCATCTAGATTTTACCAGGAAATAATCCCAAGAAATAAAAAAAAGTTGAGTTACGAGTTTTTGTGATGAGATGGGATACAATCAATATGATGAGCTGCTGAAAGCTGTGGTAACTAAGATTGAGAATTATCTTGCCTTGGGGACATCGCGTAAATCGTGCCGCAAAACATTAAAATCAATAGCTTTTTATTGCATGAGAACATTGGTTAGACAATGTCTGTAGGTGAAGTGCAGATGTTTCCTTGATAAATGAGAAAATGAGAGTGCATTCAGAAAATTGGAATGAATATACCCCTTCTGGCATTGTCCGTTAAGGTCAAAGGTGAAGTGTGGTCATACATATCAATCAATTTTGTTGAAAGCAGAAATTGTTAGGTTTTAAAAGTTGCTGTCCACTTGAACTAAAAAGTAATAAATTATGAAACAATAGTGGGAGAAAAGCTGGGGAGGGGAAAGGGAGGGGGAATGGAGGGGTGGGAAAATTGGTAATAATGTTCTATTTTGAGGTGATGGAAAGTTGACAATAATGTAGAAATACATATGCCAATTTTTTTACCAATTAGAAATTTGGAAGCATTACCAAGAGTTCAGGAAATACTGATGTTTGAAGTTCACAACATGGGCAATAAATTACTGTATTTAAAAAAATCAGTGATTATATCCACAGAATGTTGATCACTGTAGTGTTGTAGGTTTACATTTATTTACGATGTCATATTTAGTCTCCTGTATTTGTTTGATAATTGCATGCACACAGAAAGTGATTTGTCTTCAACTATGTAATTACTAGTCTATGTATTACGAACCTAGGAAATGCCAAAAGTCATTCTACAATCCTTTTCTTCATGAATTGCTAGTGATAAATGAATGCAATCAGATAGACCATGCTATGAATTGACTTAAAAACAGCGGTCAGACTTATTTGCTGTGAAATTGCCCATTGCCTCCTGACCTGAAATACAAATTACAGCTCTATTATGTTAGTGT
This sequence comes from Glandiceps talaboti, assembly GCF_964340395.1. Taxonomy (NCBI): domain Eukaryota; kingdom Metazoa; phylum Hemichordata; class Enteropneusta; family Spengelidae; genus Glandiceps; species Glandiceps talaboti. The sequence continues at coordinate 23,282,930 of NC_135554.1, read as the reverse complement.
GTAACTTAGTGTTGTGAAGCTGTGTTCAGAAAATATAGAACCCAGTCAACATCAAATTGACTTTCCAGCTTGAGAATGAATTTGAGATTTTACGGATTAAGAGTTAATAAGAATTTACATACATATTGAGATTTGAATTCAGACGTAAGAACTGGTATATAGTTAAATTGCAAGATTTAGAAATTTGATGGCAACAAAATCCTACAATAATTACTGCATGTACATGTACATGACTGTTCAATTTGTATAATGAAATAGGCATTGAAGAAATGACTAGCCCTACAATGTACTCTAGTGATTGTTAGCACAACTGAAGTTCAATAGTGATATACATTTGTACATGTAGGCATGGTAAATAGTCTGTCTGTCTGTCTGTCTGTCTGTCTGTATGTGTGTGTGTGTGTGTGTGTGTGTGTGTGTGTGTGTATGTATGTATGTATGTATGTATGTATGTATGCATGCATGCATGCATGTATGTATGTATGTATGTATGTATGTATGTATGTATGTATGTATGTATGTATGTACAAATATTATGACCTATTTTAAAAAGATAAAAAAATAGCTATACAGTGAATTGTTGTGGAGATTAGAAGCAAATTTATCAGATCAGTCATATTTTCAAATTAGTCCTAAATTATGTAATCTTTTGGCAAAAAAACAACCCACTTCAAACTCATAATTTACTCAGAATCTGAAAATTGTTGAGATGTCTAAATGGTGAATTGTTTGACACATGATGATCCTGGTATTACATGTATGTTTAATATGCAAAATAGGTCTAAAAAGATTTGATTTTCGACAATAAACGAGAAGTAAGAATTGCTGGATGGATTAGTTTTACTTGAAATCTGGCTGTACATTCTTTTAAAAAAAGAAAAGAAAAGAAAATGATGTGGCAGTGATTAATTTACTGTCGTTAAGTGGAAACAAATAGTTTTAGAAGTGATTATATCGGAAGTGAAATTGATTATTATATGAGATTAAAAAACATCCCTCAAATTTATGATGACTTGAGTTATTGTGCCAGGTATGAGAAAGACTTATGATTTAAAAGCAAAAACGTGCAATTGCTTTCAAGTGTATTAATATACTACAAGTAGAAATGACAGTTCTACTTATAACTAATAGCTGTATGGTGAAGACGGATGGCTATAGCACTTTTGATGAACTGGCACGGTTTTCTACTATGACGTGTAAAATTGGCAGTGACAACATGGAGATTGAAAGATGGCAAAGTCTGATGTATGAAGTAATAATAATAATAATAATACCAGCAGTGTGTTGAAAACAGGTGTTTGAAAAAAGGAATAGTGGGAGGCCATATTGAGGTTCTGTTTGTTCAGACTGATCAATTAATATTTCAATTTATCTCCTGGCAAAAAAAGCTCATTTTTAACTCTTCTTAATGAATGGCGAGGGATTTTAAATATTATGACAATGTCACATGTTCGTATATCATCTAAGAAAACATAGTACTCAATTCAACCACAGGTGCTAAGATGACTAAGTACAGACTTGATTACAACATAATTCATTATACTTAGTAGTCTGATGTTCTGCTACATCTTTCCCGCCTAAATATTGTCATCCTTGTTCAAGGACAAATTTTCTAAATTTTCAAGGAAGACTTAAATAAGTGATGTAATTTGTTGTTTGGAGTGTGTGCTAAAGTCTAGTATTATTCTGCATCAATTTCAAGATCTCTCTTTCCATCACAGATGATTCGATACCATATTAACATCTAGACTACCGGTACATGTACCGTATGTGTGCTAGTGCTGTTACTACCAAACCAGAGTGACTTTAGAGTTTCGCAACATTGTGTTTTTCACGTCTCACACAAACTTATTAATATAAACAGACACTGATAGCACACAAGGATATAAACTGATACATTTTATCTTACTGTGAACAAAAAATCAACATCAAACAGACGAAACAAGGAAAATTCAAACACAAAACTGTTTGTTAATTTGAGTTCACAGTGAGATAAAATGTAACATTTCATGTGCATGTGCACTGTCAGACTCAGTGTCTGTATTTTGTTTGTGTAATTCGTAACAAAAACGTGTGACATGTAATAAACATTGTGTTGGCGAATTGAAAATCTATAGCCTCTTTGGTTTGGTAGTAAGATTGTATAATGGTAATATTAGTAACAGAGTTAAGGAGTGCAGGAAATAAAAGGGTTTTTATAAACATGCATATTCATGTTCTGCTATTCATGTTTGCTGACTCCCATGATTCAATGCATGTCCATGGCAAGGACCTCCACTTAAAAATGAATGAAGAACAAGTTTCATCTCGGTATTTCTGGCAATCACACGTACTAATATCAGGGCTCGAAATTCGTTTTTTTTCTTGGTAGCCCAGGTGGGCTATATATGAATGAAATTATTTTGCAGAACCCAAAGTTTATGACAGTACTGTACCTTTATTTCCTGCGGGTGCATTCTCCTTTAACAAGTTTGACTCAGGATCAAGAATTTATTTTTTTTACAACAAAACAGTCATTCTTTCTTTCCTAGTAAAACTAGAACACTGGAATATAAATACGTCATAAAGCAGGCTTTCAGCTTTCAAATCTGTATGACATACTCAACATACACACTTGTCCAATATCAACAACTACCTGTATGTGATCATTCACCGATATACATTAGCCAAAGTGTTTCTGTAGTGCATGCATTAGTACTTCTCTTCTAATTTGACAATTTATAGTGGACCTTAATTCACTTTAACTTGTACTGACACCTCCTCCTCCTCCGAGAGCCAGATCAATTATGGCCAATTAGACAGCTTTTGTATGTCACAAAATCCACTGATAACCCAGCATTTTTGTATGCTCATTTGATGAAACGCTTTAGAAATTGCATACAGCTTGGTTCTCGCTTCATGTTGATAAGGGCAGGGTTCAGTCATTATGGACCCAATTTGAAGTGACAAGATAGAGATATGAATGATAATGTAAAGCCCAAAGGATTTCGTTCAAAAAGGCAACGGAGACCACCCTTCGTGGAATTTCAGATAGTTGAAAAATTTTCACAGATAAACCTGATGAAGTTGTTTGTTTCTTTCTGTTCATCGAAAATACTCACCTTTATTATACTACTATTGGGTTACCCTTTTGCTTTTAGCCTAACTTCGCAAAATAAAGTCGTGACCCCTGACCCACCTGTGGCTATCCCATGATGCCCCTTTTCCCGCCAGTACTAAATTTTGCGAGCGAAAGAAGACGTATATTTTCTTCGCTCACGACAAATTAGCCTTTTCAAGCCTTGGTGGATTTTTATAGCTGACTTCTGTGGCACCCAAGTCCCTGGAAACCCAGCTGAGTCCTTTCTTTTATTCTTTTCATTCAATTGTGCTTGTTTTAAGCTTCGCTTTTCTTTGTTTGTTCTGTTTGTATTGAGCGGTCGTCTATTGTATTCCGTTACACGACCGTTTCATTCTTTTTCCGCTTTTGACTATTGTTTGTTTAAAGCGTGTTTTCAAACCATGCTTCCGAACCAAAAGAAGGGGTCTTGTGGACATGTTTTCCACATAGAGGACCTCCACAAATTTTGCCCTTCTTGTCGGAAGTGTTCCCGTACTTCACCATGCAAAACTGTATGCGGTCATTGGGCAGACGATCAGTGGCAGGAATTCGATAAACCTATTGAATCGTCACGTAAACCAAAATCAAAGCAGAGTAAGCGGACCTCCGCTGCTCCGAGCACTGATTTAGATAAATTTTCAGGTAAGTCTTGTGTAAGTGTGGGTTCTCCCACGACAAAACGCCCTTCTGAGGGCGAGGTCTTAACCACAACGGGTTCTGAAGTACGGGTTTCTCGTGGACCTATGCAGGACTCGTCCGATAAGGGACGTCCTGATACGGGTATTGTTAGTGGAGAGTGTCCTGTAATTACAGACAGCCCCTCTTCCTACAAAGCTGATTCTCGTTCTCCGTCTCCGACACCTCAATATAGCGGTCGGTTTCGAGAACCTCCCAGGCGAACTGACGTAAACCCTTCGAGCCGTCCACATACCGTTCAAGGGTCGTTCAGTGAACGTCAAACCATGCCGTCGAATAGTCTAGATTCTTCGCGTGGGGTAATACCGGAAGTCAAAAGACGCACTTCCCGTCCTACCGCTAGCGGATCACATGATCAGTCACCTGATCCTAGGTCGATACCATGGCCTCCTACGGGGACGCTACCATATCCATTCAATGCTATGGGCTACCCACAAGGTGAAACTTCCACAGATTTGGATCCAAGACAAAATCCACTTCCTTGGACTACCTTTGGCCAACCTACAGGGTTTTGGCCTCCACCTAATTATTGGTCACCTTATGGTTACCCCCCCACCATGGATACCCATCAGTCTAGGGGTCCCTGGGGAGGAGGGGATAGAGATAGAGAGAGGTCACGGCCGCCTTATGACCGTTCCCAGTGCCACCGTCGTTCACGCAATCCGCAAACGGAACGTGACATAGGGGTACTTCGATCTCGCAGAGATCGCTCTCGTTCCCCACGCCGCTCGCACAGTCCACCGAGGCGCGGGGATCGTAGATCATCGCTTTCACCGAGACGCTCTTCCAGACCACGCATTCCGGTAACGCGTGAAGAGCGTTCTCCCTCGTCTTCACCGACACGTTTCTGCCGCTTACAGGGCGAACGTTTCGGATCCCTATGGAGACGCGATCCCGATGAAATGTCCTTAACGGCCCCAGAGGATCGCGACCTCCTTGGGGGCGCTGACCATTCGGATGACGATCGGGTTAGACCGCCGCCCTCTGAATCAGAGGGGAGAGCGCCCTCTCCGGAACGCTTTGCTGATATTCCATTTAGTCAATGCGTTGAATGGGTTTATCAACAGTTCCCAGATAAATGTACCCGTCCCACTGCAACGAATTCGGTACAGTCTGAGACAAGCTTAGCATTGGAGGGCCAGCTCGAACAGACGGAGTATCAACCTGCTACACTCCCCCTCTCAGCTATGGTCACTTCAGTACAGGGTAAAGTGTCCTCAGAGGTTTGTGGCAAGGGTCCAGGTCAGCCGCCAATGCGAATGAATAGGTACCCTTGGTTCCGCTATCCAGGGAAACCTTATCGTACCCACGCAACCGATCAACGTGTCAACTTTCCAGAGCTGGACACTGATGCTGACGCTGTTGACCAAGATCGTGATGGTTTTAAGAATACTACCATTGATAATAAACACTTATCACGGTTAGGAGAAGGATACGCATTATCCCTTCGGATATTCTCCTCTATCGATTGGTTCCTTGCTACTACGGTGTCAGAGATGAGGTCCGCCCATCCTGACTCACAGAAGATATTTCGTCTGATGCAGGTAGTTAATAAAGCACTTAGCCACGTGACTGAGCAAACGACTAGGTCACGTGCTGCCTTGTTACTCCTTCAGCGAGATGCTTTTCTGCGTCGTAACTCAATTGTGTTACCAACAGAATTAAAACAGGAAGTTCGCGCAGCACCGATTGATGCACCTTCTCTATTTGCTGGCACTTTGACTTCTATAGCTAACCGTGCCAGCGAAGCAAAGCAGCGGGAGCGTTTGATTTTTGACACTCCTCGTTCGAAACCGCATACAAACTTCAAACAGTCCCCAGTCAGTAGTAAGTCCCCTGTGACAAACATCTCACGAGGTTCACAGAGGGGTCGAGGACGGGGCAGACAGACTTCCCGAGGCCGTGGTAGAGGCAAGCCTCAGTGGTCTGTGACGAACAAAGACAGCAAACCCGGACCACCCTCAGAGAGGGGTGCAAGTGGTTTCGCGCAACATTCCTGACGGTGCTCCCGTCTTCTTTGCCGCCCCTACTACACCCTCTCAATCAAGCGTAGGGCCAGTAGGGGGAAGGCTCCTGTCATTCACCAAAGAGTGGCAGCTGATTACCGACGATTCCTTGGTTCTTTCAATAGTAAGAGAGGGTTATCGCCTAGAGTTCGAACGTCACCCACCACTTACAATGTCTCCCTTTGTCACAGTGCTTCCAGGCAACAAGCAAAAAAGAGAAGCTCTGTTAGAAGCAATTCAAAAAAGGGGTAGTCAGACAGGTGAACGCTACCAATGCAGGTCCAGGGTTTTACAACCACCTGTTTTTGGTGCCAAAAAAATCGGGGGGGTGGCGCCCAATTCTGAACCTAACAGCACTGAACCAATTCATGACCGTGTCCAAGTTCAAGATGGAGACCACGCGATCCATTCTTGCCGCTGTTCAGCCAGGGGAATGGATGGCGTCAATCGATCTAAAGGACGCATATTTTCATGTACCGATTCACGATTCTGGCGCCCATCATTACACCCCCTCTCTTTCAAGGTTCCTATTCGTCCATCTCTCCGCTTGCACCTGCTTTGGTGGGTGGACGAGAACAATTTGCTAGAAGGGAGGTCCCTAGCGTATCAAAAAGCGAACCTGTCCCTTTTCACCGATGCTTCGAAAGAGGGATGGGGAGCCCACTGCGACTCCCAGGTGGCCTCAGGTCAGTGGGGGGGAGTAACAAGTCAGAGACACATCAACTGGTTAGAACTCAAGGCAGTCTTTCTAGCCCTAGTGCAATTCGAGACTCTGGTGTCGGCTCGCCACGTACTGCTCCACTCCGACAATACGACAGTGGTAGCATATGTAAACAAATGGGGGGCACAAAGTCACCAGACCTCTGTTATCTGCTCTGGGACATGATGTTTTGGTGCAAAGAGAGGGACATAACCCTAAGAGCACGACATCTCCCCCAGGAGGTAGCAAATCAGGTCTTCGCTCACTGGGGAACCCCCCTGCTGGATCTCTTTGCAACTTACCACAACGCAAAACTGCCAATGTTCGTAGCTCCAACTCCGGACACAAGGGCATTAGCGATGGATGCGCTGTCAATCTCATGGGAGGGAATATTAGCGTATGCTTACCCTCCAATAGTGATTCTTCCTCTGGTCCTTCGCAAGGTACAGGAGGAGGATGTAGTCCTTATTCTGATAGCACCGCTATGGCCAAATCAGTCTTGGTTCCCTTGGCTTCTGTCTCTTCTAGTAGATTGCCCAATTCGGCTTCCACAGAGGACAGACCTTCTCTCTCAGGGTCGGAGCATTGTTCACCCCAGCCCAGAGAGTTTTCGTCTTCACGCATTCAAACTATCGAGAAATCCCTCGTTCAGAAAGGATTTTCTATTGACTCTGCCGCGGTTATCGCAAGACCGCAGCGGGCAAGTACTCTCAGCACTTACAACAGCAAATGGGAACGATTTTGTGATTGGTGTCAGCGAAGGCAGATTGATCCAATCCATATCACTACCAGAGACTTTGCAGACTTCTTGTTAGATCTCTTTAATGTTAAGAAATTTGCTGTAAAAAACTATAATGGTATACTGCGCAGCAATTGCATCTACCATTAAGAGTACAGGAGGCAAAGACTTTGGTCAAGATAAAGTTTTGTCTAGCATGATTAGGCATTTCCATATCAAGCGTCCTCCTAAACCTATTTCGGTCCCTCAGTGGAATCTGGCATTAGTCCTGAGGGTACTGGAGAAAGCTCCCTTTGAACCTATGCAATCAGTTTCATTGAGAGCAATGACACTCAAAACAGTCTTCCTCTTGGCCTTAGCGTCTGGCAGAAGACGCAGTGAGATCCATGCTTTAGATGTGAGCAAGGGGAGAATTACCTGGTCTGAATCACAAGTAATTCTCAGGCCTCACCTATCTTTCTTAGCAAAGAACCAGGTACTGGGGTCTTTTTCTTCCCCCATTACCCTTCTTCCTCTCTCTAATTTGGTAGGTTCTGACAAACAAGAGAGATTTCTTTGTCCGGTTCGAGCCATACGTTGGTATTTGCATCGTACAAACTCATTCAGAGGAGAGAGATCACGTCTCTTCATCCCTTATGACTCCGACAACAAGAGCGATTGTTCGGCAGCCATAATTTCTAAGTGGATTATTCAGACAGTCAGATGGGCACACCAGGAAGCATCTGATGATAGTTTAAGGTTATCCCGGGTCACAGCCCATGAAGTTAGAGCCATCTCAACTTCTTGGGCAGTACATGCAGGAATTCCAGTAGCAGAAGTGATCAAAGCTGCTACCTGGCGTTCTCCTAATTCTTTTATAAGCTACTATCTTAGAGATATGGCCCAGGATGCATCTGAATTGCAGTCTCTGGGTCCAGTCTGTGTCAGTCAGCACATTGTATAATTGGGATGTCAGGAACTCCCCCCTCCTAATTGGCTGACAAATTCTAACCCAATAGTAGTATAATAAAGGTGAGTATTTTCGATGAACAGAATTGAAGTTTCTACCGAAACTAATTTCTGTGAAGAGAAAATACTCACCTTTATGTGAATCCCTCCCACCACCCCACAGTTCCTGTTTTGTGTACTTTTCCGTATTTTTGTCTGTTAATATGACAAAATTTAGTACTGGCGGGAAAAGGGGCATCATGGGATAGCCACAGGTGGGTCAGGGGTCACGACTTTATTTTGCGAAGTTAGGCTAAAAGCAAAAGGGTAACCCAATAGTAGTATAATAAAGGTGAGTATTTTCTCTTCACAGAAATTAGTTTCGGTAGAAACTTCAATTACATGTACTCTGCCAGTTGTCTCCTTGCATGTAGAAGTTTCATTTTTATGGTTTCCATAAATTTCCACACCATTTAACAAATGTTTGTACTGATTGAGGTAGAGATATTAAATATGCGCGGCACTCTTGTGAAGAAGAGTTAGTGAAAAAGACAGGGTCGTTCCTGGGGGAAAATATGAAATTGCATCACGTTATGTTGGAGGCTTACAATTCAGAGAAACTGTTATTGGAATACTAAGTATATGATGTGCAATGTGGTGGTAAATAGATGCAGCCTTTCCTTGAACTTATAGCAGTTCTTGTTAGATTGTAAAGTAGCGCTGATTGCGATTTATAGTTTGTTGCTAAATTTAGAAACCCTGGAAGTTTAGATCCATTCTGTTTTGCATGCAAAATGAAGTCAGTATGCTCTCTAAATAATGATAGCCAAATTTTGTTGTTTTAGGTCAGAGTGATAAAAAACTGGTATTTCTTGTGCGTCACCACATAGGGGAACACCAGATTTTGGTACATCACTAGAAATTGTGTGTCAGTGGTGTATCAAATTGGCTTAGACTGAGAAGACACACTGGTCACCTGCAAACAGGAAAGTTCTTGGCAAATAGTAGTGTCGATTATGAGTGATTTTGTTATTTGCACATGATTTAGATCCATTCTACTTTGCATGTAAATTAAGTTCTTCCTGCAAACAGGAAAGTTCTTGTTGCAATGTAAAGTAGCAGTGATTACGATTAATAGCTGTTAGCTAAATTTAGAAAACGTGCCCATTCTACTTTGCATATAAAATTATATTTTGCATATTCAATTAAGTTCCACCTGTAAACAGGAAAGTTCTTGTTATGATGTAGAGTTAGATTAATAGCATTTTGCTAAATTCATTTTAGGAAAGCCGTCCATTCTAATTTGCATATAAAATTATATATTATTGATTTTATGAAATTAAGTTCTACCTGCAGACAAGAAAGTTCTCGTTACAATGTATGTTGATTGTGATTGATACAATGTATTTTTCAAACTGATAGAAATCCTGCCCATGTAACTAAACCTATCTATGCATGGGATGATTATATTGTCACTTCAAGGTACAATTGACATTTATAATGTGATATGAAAGGAGTGTTATCTGAGTTGGAGTGTGCCCTTGTCTAAGCCAAGTTGACAAACCATTAACGCACACAATTTCTAGTGACGTACAAAAATTTGGTGTTCTCCAATCCTTTACTATGCGGGTCATTGGTGACTCACAAGTAATCCCAGTTTTTCTCATTTTGACTCACAACAAAATTTGGCTATTATTAGAGGGCACACTGACACTTCCAACATGTAGATTAAAAAAATGATGCCTCGGGTGATTGTAGAAGAACATAGAGAACACATAGAAATTCTCAACATTCATATACTATGTCATGAGGCTCACAAATCTCAATTAGTGTCATGTATTCCCAAATGAAATATGACATTCTTCAAAATGTTACAATAGTGAAAAGGAACAATAGCTAAAAAACGTCATCCGTTCCAATTTCAGTCGAGTGCCTTTGGAAATTTTTGAATTAAATTCCAATGCCCCTTGTGACTTCTAGCAAATGAAAGAAATACTTTAAATGAATTCAATGGTTGTCATGTATTACCTTTTCTTTGAAGAATAGGTTCCTTCAAAGGAACACTTCCATGAATAAAATAGATTTTATAACCACGATGAAAATTTAAAATTTGGAATTCCTAGGAGAAAAATGAAAAGAAAAGCTACAGACATAGTGTGGCGTCTGATTATTTTCAGTAAATAATTACGGTGAATAAATATGAATCGATTCAATCAATCATTCTTTTAAAAAAAACAAGTTAACCAACTGTATTTTTCATTGTAATTACTTTCGTTAATGAAAATATCTATGTCTGACCCTCAGGGCAGGTGAACGTATTTTATTTAGTAAGAAGTTGTTATAGTAGTGAAAGTAAAAAAAGAAGGGATGATCCTTGTTTATGGGGTACTGTAGTTTTTGTTCAAATGTCAGGAATTCACTGTGAATACCAAGCATGTCTGTTGTGAAGTTGTACAAATAAGGGAGCTGTCATTAATGATATGGGGGGGGGGGGCAAATAATCATTGAAATTTTGAGTATTCCCAGATTGTTATTCTTTATTGTTTTTGCCAAGTTTGAGAAACCTCAGTAACAGATAAGATTTATCGAGTTGAATTTCAAATTTCTATAATTTCAATACCTTGTACCGCAGTGTTGGTGGTAGACCCTAGTAAAATACATACGGAGAACTCTAGTTGGTCACCTATGTTGTACATAGCGTTGAAGTAGAACAATAAAGGTGTGTGAAAATTTCTACTCACAGAGTCAAGACATTTTTGGAACAAGGAACTGAAATTCCAGAAATGTTGGCAGACAGCAAAAAGTTTGGATTCCTTTTCCAATTTTTTTTTTTTTTACTTTGATGACAACATACCTTCATTACATAATCCACATCATTATGACTGGTAAACATATTCACATTTCAGTTAAGAGAGATACACAAAAATAGACATGATTTAACATTTGCATTTGATTTTCATTCCCAAAACTATGAAACAGCAGTACATGAATATTCATTCTTACAAATACAGACATTCACAAACACCCTCCCCTATCACAATTTTGACATGGACATCACCTTGGGCTAGTAGATTATATAGCGGCTGAGTTGTGAAAGTGTTATCCCTACTTATTCTAGTAAATAAATCAATGCTGCTCCCCATCTGCAAGGAAACTATAAAATCATAGTCTGGTATATTTAACCTCTGACCTCCGACATGTAAATTATAAGTTTATGAACACTTTCAAGGATGAACACTTGTAAATGAAGTTGTTCACCTCACTTCATAAGCTTAACAGTTATGCTTCTAGTTGAGATGTGCCCCCCTCCCCCTCCTCTTCCCCCCTTCAAAGTCACTTACAAATAAGAATTTAGTTCAAAATATTGACATCAAACCAGCTCTGGCCTCAAGAGATTTATGGACTAAGGCAAAACTGAGTTGTCTTCCATCTGTTGTTGTATCAAGATTATTTATGAGGGTAGTGACGTGACTTTGCTACTTTATAAAAGTGCCATAACCGACTGCATGTATCTTACAGATGTGTGTAGCATCTGAAGAAGGCTATGGCAACAAAAACCTAGCCAAGAGACTTGTCATGGCTAGTGAAAGCTCCAAACATGTGCTAGGGTGTAGACTGCAGGATTAGAATTAAGACCTAGCTATGGGAAGTGACTGAACCCAATTTAGATTCAAGGTTTGCATGAGTGGAGACATGCTTCCTTTGTGGTCAGCCTTGAATGAACCTAGAGCTCATATTGCACATGGACAGACATAATATAAACCATGTTCTATGTCACCTCTGACCTTTGAGCATTCTGTGTGTGCTGAAACAGGAATGAAGCTGGTCTTATCAGTCCCAATTTTGAGGCCAGCTAACCGTAACATGTTCAATCATTCTAAAGTCACCCTTGCTCTCCCTAGGTAAACTGGATATCCACCAAAGCATGGCGTATCATTAAGGTATTTGAACAATGAGTGTTGAAATTTGGAAGAGAACTGCTGTCATTCAAAGTTATGTCACATGTCAGTCACATTACCAGATAGTCACCAATCAGTGGCCAGGATTTAAAATGAGATTTTTGTTTGTTAGAAACATTGTGCACAAAGGCCTAGTGTATACCAAATGAGTTTTTGTCAGAGATTTGATAACCTCGAAAAAAAATAAATGAAATGAACTTTCATGTTTTGAAACTTTCAATATGAACAAAAACATATTTTGTATGAATTGTAGCTATTGAAATATTTTGCAGAACTCATCCTAAGTACAAACAGTCTGATTTGCACATTAACATTTTGGCCTTCACTGTGACAACATATTTTTCCAAATGCCTTATTTGCAAATTATCATTTTGGCCTTCAGTCTTCCATGAGACAACTTTGATAATTTCTAAGTCATAAATATTACAAAAGATACCTCAACCAAAATCCATCATTCAACACATAAATCTGTTGTGATCTCATCAATTTATATTTCCCTTTCTCGTTTTGCTGTTAATTTGGAAAGTTAAATTGGCATTGCAATCAGATGCCTCAGAGGGAGTGATTATCTGGTGTTTGTGGTGGACTCAGAGTTCATATTTGTAATCATCAAGTCACTTGGATTGTCTGTTACTATGCTGTTGGCTTGTTATCAAACTTCTTGACTAAATGGCTGCAGTAAATAGTTGACTGAGTATCACAATTAAGTACCTAATCAATAAAGTGGGCATGGTCACTGGAATACTAATTGTTAACTGCTCAGAATCAATCACAGCTTCTTCCGTAACTGTGTGATAGATGCACATCCATGAAGGCTATGCATGTACATTAAAGGAACTTCAGACATCGTTTTAATTTTTAATCCTTTACATGGTAATTCATCTAGACTAATACAATGGATATCATACTTCTGTTGATTTTTGCCAAGAAAAGAGCATGAAATATCCACATAGCATTGACAAACTTAATACATATGCATTTTTTCTATAACTCTAATGTCAGCGATATGATTCTGATGCACTCAGAAAGTATCATCTTGAACTCATGTATTTGGTTTACATAACTGCAGTGTCACTGATATCATTCTTATAGGCAATGAGTAAATATATTCCAGAATGAAGAATAACATGTGAATAAAATATATATCACAAAAGAAAATGTCCAGATATTGCCCTTGCCGCTTTAACATTTTGTTTCATATTATGAGCGTACATGTATATTTTGTATTTTGGCTCCACAGTTATTTCAGCTAATTCAGCTGAAATATATTCTGTGGCAAAATAAATTGGCTTGAAAATAGAAGCAGTGACACTGGTTAAATTTGGAATAACTTTTGATAATAAAGGTAGATTCATGTGTGAATCAATACATAGACTTACAAAAGTGATGTGGGTACACTGTGTTTGCACCGCCAAAATAAAGTGGAGCCAAATTGTGACATATATTAATGGGTGCCAAAAGAAATATGTTCACAATATTTCACTGTTTTTAAGACTTGTATTTTCCCTTGATGTGTAATTTTAGGGAGGTCTTTCAAACAAGTAAAGAAAGCCTTGTATAAACTGAGCTGCTAAGAATCGAGTACTGTGGTGTGATTTTCAGACTTGACAATACATATACATGTATTTGTGTACCCGGTAGTTGTTTTCCAGAATATCTTAAAATATGATACTATGCAGTTTACGTATATAAGCTGGTCAGATACAGAGTTAAGATTTTATGTTGCCAATAACCTTTGAGGTTCCAGAAAGGCTAAAAGAGAAATGCATTCTTGATATGTACAAAATTTATATCTTTCTTAAGTTTGAATATCCCGCAGCAAAATTGCTTTAAACTTTGCTTTGGTTGGTTGTTTGGAATGTAGTTTCAAGTACGAAAGAATTAAGATTGTGTTGTTAACACTTGTGCATGATGCATGTCCTTTCCCATTAAGATGGAGCATTGAACCACCCTGATCAGCAATGTTTTATGGAGACAAAATTGACCCGTTCCATTAGTACAAAGTTAGATTTATTGCAAATGCAAACATGTTTTCCGACACATGAAATAAGCCTGCGATTTATCCCTTTCTTTTTATTATGTCTGACCTGGAAATTCCCCAACTCCATCCCTTTCAGGCACAGGATATTACCATTTTCCATTTTCTCATATGGTTCATCTGTCTAGATTCCCATTATGATCATTCCAGAATTCATACTAATTTCATGCATGAGGGAATGTCCGAATTATCATAAATAAGATTTCCAAATCTCCATTGCGTTTTCCTGATTTGATTATTTGGGTGTTTAATATATCGTCTTTGGATTGAATGGCAGTATAACTGAAAGAGCCACAGTAATTACTGCATCAGAATTCCATTCAGAAAGCTTTGATTTTGCTTGGAAACTTAATTAGAGTGTTATGATCTGGTTTGTGCGACGTATTAAACTAGTGAATGTCTAACGTCATCATGATTTTCATGTACATGTATTGTGCAAGTTTATATGGCAAGTAAGATACTTTCATTGCCTGTCTTTCCTTTCTGAAACATTCTCATACCACCGGGGGCAGTAAGCATATGATTAATGATTTAATTTCTTTTATACTGAAATAAAAATTTTCTGTAGCTTATGAGTGAGTGTTTATTTGATGTGATAATCTCCCAGAAGTTAAGATGGGAGGTAAGAAGAAAAAAAAAAGATGTCAATGTAATGTTTATCTTTGTAATTATAAGGTGAGAAATGTTTTTGTTTAGATATAAAGGAGCTTATGGTAAAAAAAAAAGGACACAGGTTATCTTTATTCAGTCAATAAACAAAGTGAATATTCAGCCAAGGGAAAGAGAAATCAGGAAAAGAAAGAAAACAACAGAAATATCAGTTTTATTCTACCAGAACAAAATAAACTGAAATCATTTATCACATGCTTGCTGCCCCCTGTGCTCATACATGTATTTGTCATCGACACTGTGTATGAATAATGTAAGGTACATCATTAATAACGCTGACTGAAAACAACACTGCGTGTACATTCATGATTAACATGGTTAAGATCATCTGCATTGTATGCCAGTTTTTCTGAAAGAAATATTTTCCTGAGAACTGTATTGAGTATGAGAATAAAATTGAACGTAATTGGTACCGCATATTTTTAAACATAAAGAACTGTGTGCATGTACACTTTTTACATGTAGTACATTGGAAATGTTTAGTCTGGAATCTACTGTCATTCCGTGGCATTTCTTGACTTAGGCATCGTTAACTTGTATTACTGATGGTATGGATGACTGCAATGTCTGGGATTTATGATAAATGATGTGGAGTAATGCAATATATCAACAAACAGGCTAGGACATGTATAGATTCTAGGCTCAAAATTGTTTCCAATTATGGAGGTGGACGCTTGAATCCCAGTTTCCAATAAAACATGAAAATAGTATAGTTTTAAATTCAAACATGACTGAACCTTTAAGTTTAATACTTTAACCTCAAATGAGCAGGAGATTACAGTTTATGAGAAATACATGTACAGTAGCGCCTATGGCTGTAACCGTGCACACACAAGCCGCCAAGTAAAGTGAAATGCATCATGAATGATGTCTGGTCATATTTACAGTACTGGGTTTGCATTGATACTTGGTGGTGATAGCTGTCACCAGGGATCTCCCAACCTAATGCATAAAACATGGCCAGTATGTGAAATGTAGGAAGGGTAATAAAATTTAGATTGAGTGTACTGTTTATGATATGATTCTCAGTATGTTGCCAAGCATTGAACAATTTTTAATTCACTTGGCGACAACATTTTGTGAGAAAACCAACATATGGGAAGTATAATCCAAGCAAAGAGCCATTTGATATTGAAGGCTTAAATAGATTCATTGTTTTGAGTGTAGAGAAAGCTAGGTTTTGTTTGTTTGCGTTCACCTTCAGTTCATTCCTGGCTCATGTTGGTATGCTGTTTGTTAGGTCAAGATTTGACAAGGACTGGTAAAGTCACCACTTCAATTCTACCATAGCATTCCATGTCTAAGCTAAAGAAATAACTTGTCTAGAAAATTGGTGCATCCAGAATTTGCCACAAATTGTGATAAATGAAATTCCTTGCTTTTCACTTTGTAAATTTAAAAGATACAGTGACATTATTCATACATGTACATCGTCTCATCCATGTATGTACCTTATGCGTACACAGTAGGAGACTGAAACCAACAAATTGATTAATAGAAACATCTTCTAATTAGTTATTTAACCAGTTCTCACCTCAAGAACTAAGTCTAACAAGCCACATGTGTAGGTCTTGCATACTTAAAAGAGTAGGGTCTTAATATTTTAGTGTTTAATTTTGATTGGCATGAGGTGTAGCCTGCCAACAAACACCTAATGGTGTAAACTGTTGGTACATGTATATGCGAGTCTTGACCTATGACCTTGTTCATTGTGTCGTGTTTAATGAAGTTAAAGAGCTTTTCCTCATGGATTTGACATAGAATACATACAGCAATATGATGTGATAGATGTATCCTCTGCAAGGCTGTTTTTCCAGCAGTACATGTACAGGCAATTTAACTTTTTCAATCAGTGAAACCTGAACAAAACAGGGAGAAAGTAAATGAATTGTTCATAACACTGATAATGTGACCTTCTGGGCAGGATGAGAATGTTCCCTCCATTAGAGTTTTCTCTCCTTTGCTTACTTAGATTGGTCTGCCCATGGCACTTTTTGCAATGCCTGTTAAACACAGATTATCCTGTATGGAGTTCTTTTCATTTGTTTTTCCTGGGAAGAAAAGGAAAGATAAAAACTTCAATATTTTATTGGTTTAGACTTGACTGCTCGTGAGGTGTTATAGAAAAAAAGAACGAACTAATACATGATTGATACGAAGAATGAGGAGGGCAGTATATCACAAGTAAATTTTAATATTGATTTCCTTCTTGGTTGTAAAGGGTGTGGAAAGTTGTAGCATTTTGTAAGCTGTGAAAAGTCCATGGCCTTATGGATAAGAGAACTGATGTAAAATTTATATGCAAAAGAATTGTTAATAAACCACAATATTATACATGGAAGCTGCTAGTCAAGAAACTAACCTTATAGAGAGCAAATTTACATACTATCAGTGCATCATAATTTGATTTGAACTAGAGATGAAATTGCCACAGAAATTGAATATGAATATGTAACAATCTAATTTGCATAAACATTAATATGTAAAATCTAATTTACATAAACATAAGTATATGAAAATCTAATTTGCATAAGCATTTTATTCACTTTCAGTTTCTGATTCTGTTGCATCAAACTTGCATACCACATTACCAGTTTGCTCTCTAATAAAATACAAAATTTTGTGCTGTGGGTCAAAATGATAAAAAGTGAGTTTTCCATGTGCATCAGTGGCACATCAAGGCTAAGAGGGTAGACTACTGCAAACATAAATACATGTACATTGAAAGAAAGAATCCTCATCAAGATGATGAGATTTATATGATGATCAATCCATGAGATCTGATAGAAAATCAAAATGATGCGATAATACTGATAGATTTGCTGATGTATAGTGAACACATCTTGTGTATTATCTCATCAAAAAAAATCACCATGTGATCATGGCAGTCTCTTATATTGCAGTATTAACCAAGGTTAGTCTGCTCATGACAGTGTTGTATCTTATCTGTGATGATCATAATGATTGCCTCAAGTTTCTGTCAAATGTTAGCTGACTAGTTCATTATTCTGTCATCTAGATAAAATTCAAGGTCAGAGGTCAACGACTCTATCTACCAGTGTGCCCTCTAATGATAGCTAAATTTTGGTGTGAGTCAAAATGAGAAGAACTGGGATTGTTATGGGTCACCACATAGTAAAAGATAGGGAAACACCAAATTTTGGTGCGTCACTAGAAATTGTGTGCGTCAGTGGCACTTCAAATTGATTTAGAGGGCATACTGCTATTTACTGATTGCAATGTAGTGTCTGTCTCTGTAAATATCATTGACTTGGGAGGACTCAAATGAAAGAACTTCTTTCAATTTTACACTTTTTATAGATTTACTGATAATTTGTTGAAGTTGTGTTATTTTGAGGATCATGAAATTTCTGATTTTGGCTATTTTTTTACTATTTTTTTTCTCAAACTCCAAATTTCTTTGTAAATTAAGTTAAATTTGTTAAAGCTGGCTTTGGAAAAAATAGGTAGGGCATGCCTGTGCAAGTAGTGAGTTGTAAGCAGCATTGATTTATGTCAGACACCATTAATACTTGTGTACCTTGCCAAAAACAATGTTTGTTATGAAAACATACCCTGATCACAGATAATTGAATCATTTAAGTACAACTGTAATTATATTGACAAAGCATAATTTTCCATTCCTACAATATTTGCAAGTGATATTAGCAACACCATGCTTTCTATCAAACAGAGGTGTTTGATTTAGGTAATTATCTTTACTATGCCATTTCCCCTAAAGGAATTAATTAGCTGCAATGTTGTGCTTTCCTGTAGACCTGTATTTAGCTCCGTCAAGTATACCCTCCCAGTCCTTGTAAACACTTTTCTATTTATATTCTTGTACAAATTCTTGCATTCTCTTGATATTTTGACATTGAATTCATTCTGCATATAGGTTAGAACGATCTCGCTTATCGAACTCTAACTGACGTAGTAGTCAACCACTGGTCGATTTGATTACTACTACCACGGTATTTGTGTGTACAAGGTTAAGCAGTGATGTACGTACATACTTAATATTTGCCAGCAGCTATTATGCATTACTTGTAAGTCACAGACAATCAAATGGACCAGCCAAGTAATAGTTAATGTACCAGGAGTAACAAGACTCGTTTCTGTAGGCAGTATAATTTCCAAAATGACAGTGTAATGATTACTCTGAAAACACTGTCCATTAGTCTCCTCACTTACTGCATGTATAAGGATATAGCCAGAAAGCCCGACATGGAATCATTCCATTAGCGATGTATTCTGAAAACACAATGTAGACTCACTGCTTGAGAATCTACTGTGAAAACATGACTCAAATCATCACTTTTTCACAATTTTACCTAACTGATAAATAGTAATGTGAATGATAGAGAAATGCCTGGATGAACATCGATTAGAAGCTACTAATGTTTACAAAAATTACACCAGACCATGTAAAATACATTATATAACATCCTTCATGCGTGTATGTTTTCACCATTCTTCAGCAACTTTGATTCTCTAGCTAATTGCCAATTAGAGATATTTCCGATGTTCACTCAGCAAAGTTTGTATACAAAATGAAATAGCTGACTTCTGACTGACTTCTTTGATACTGGCCACTGCAAATGAACATAAAGATGTATATAACTGAAAGACTTGATACATGTATTGTCTGGAAATCCTTGCAAACTAGTACATAACAACTCTTTGTAACCACATACAAGTATACCATTTTGCCCAAAATAATTACATTTAATAACCTTTGAAAATGTTCAAGGCAAGTAAATCTTTTTGTTTTACAGTTGATCAGAAAGAATTCTTGAATGAAAAGTTGTGCATTGCAATACTGGCAAACTCATTGCATACAATTATTACATGCAGTGTTTCTCCTGGCCTCTGATGTGAGCAAGGTTACATGTATTTCACATGGAAAATTAGCATATTTGTAATGCATGTATTTTGAGATATAGTAGCTGAGTTTGATATTTTCCATGATGAAATACCTATGATTTGTGTAATTTGCTATGTTTTCTGTTTAGCGTTTACCAAAACATGTGTATACATGTAGTTGGATTTGTGATTTGACATCCCATAATTTGCCATGGTGAATGTTTTAAATGTAATCCGAAAAATAAATAGAACCCAGACAATGTTTCCAAGAGAAGATAATTAACCTGCTAAAAGGACAAGCTTCTCATCACAGCTGACGTTGACATGGTGTTGTTTGTTGTTAAAGAGCCTGAGAATTGCATTTAGTGATGGGGACCACATTGCATTTGAGCAGTGAATCAGTTTCAGGAGGTGAAATTACGATGGGAAATGTCCTGTGTAAAGTAATAAACTAATGGTGCAGCAAACTATGAACAATATCAGGTTATTGTCAATGTTCTTACAAATGTATGTCTCTAGTCAATGTTTACTTCACATGTTCTCTGTCTTCATATGTTAAAGGTTTATGCAGGTTGATTATATTTGACGGTTTGGATGAATATTGTACTCTTGTCCAAACAGTTTGAAGAAAACAAGACAAGATCACATTAACAATGGAACTGTGGGGTTCGTTGGGGTTGGGGTGTACATGTAAGTCTTCAAGAACATGTAATTTGTGAAAAGTGAAATGTGTAGTATTAGTGTAATTTCCCATATTATGTGATGTGTACATGTTTCGTGTGGTCCACACTCCAGTATACCGTACACATACATGAATGTACACATCATCATCTCACATGTATAAATCCTCACGTTTGTAAGCCTTTTCCTTGGTATAATTTTACTTTCACATATACATATACCACAGTTCTCTGTGGAATTGGATGGAAAGTTGAGTATAATTTCTAGTAGCTTTTCTTTACCAACCTTACAATTATTGATGCAGCTGCTGATATGGTTTACAAGAAGGCTAGTTTCTTCCCTCTTCACTTGTCAATTTCTCTCTAGGTTATTCAAATCTCAAAAGAAATTCGATCTAAGTAGGATGAATTTGTTGTGTGAAATTTTTGACAAATAAATCTGTCAAACTGCATCACCTGGAGGTATATATTTATCTTATTTATTTAATCCAGCCATCTGGGTATTCCATCCAGGGTTGGCCATCTAGGAGTGAAATGAATACACTATGTCAATATTGGTTAAATCTCAATTAACAATTAATATCGTCGTTTTCAATGACATAATGAAAGCGTTCCTCGCAATTAATTATGAAAGAAATATAATTGCTTGAATGTTGTTTTTAAAAAAAACCTTTTCTATCGGGTGAATGCCTCTAGCAAAAGCAAAGTGTGATGGAGTGGTAATTATTCCAAAACTGGCTGTACTCATGACGAATGGCAGCTCTATTATCTGTAATTTCACCACAAAATAACAGTATTTAGAATTCAAGTGAGTGAATTGTGAAGCTGAATAGAAAACCAGTCATACGATGATGGAAAACTGTTTGCGGTTTGTTCCAGTCTAATGAATCCTCCCCTGGGGGTATGAATTCATTGAAAAGAAGCAGGGCAGATATTGAATAATATATAGGTGTGGGAGAGAGAAGGGATGGATTTCTCACTATGTGTACATGTTTTGTTCATTTAAACTAGCTGAATAGGTGTGGGAGAGAGAAGGGATGGATCTCTCACTATAGAAGTATGTGTACACGTTTTGTTCATTTAGACTAGCTAAATAGGTGTGGGAGAGAGAAGGACTGGATTTGTCACTATCACAGTATGTGTACACGTTTTCATTTAGACTAGCTAAATAGGTGGGAGAGAGAAGGGCTGGATTTCTCACTGTGTATTTGTACATGTTTTGCACATTTAGACTACATCATGTAGCTGTAAAGGGTAGAATACATGTAGGTGTGGTGGAGAGAAGGGTTGGATTTCTCACTATGTGTACATGGTTTGTACATTTAGCCTAGCCAATGGTAAGGTTATCATACCGATGGACAGTCAAGAAAACTAGCTTTTAAGTAGCCTGACATGTTTTGTGTGTATTTGGTGGTGCATCTTATTTTTTGTTGACCCAGAGAGAGAACGAGATGACCTACATGTATCTTGATGTATATGGAACGTGGAGAGTCATCCTCTTTGTAGCTTTTCTCTTGATACCCAAATTTAGTTTAATTCGGACGAGATTACCAGCAAAGATTTCATTCCTCATCTATATAGAAACTCCAGACAAGTCTTCAATGCCTGAGCCAGTAATCTCTCTGGATGACTAGCAAATCACAATTATAATGAAAAGGGTAAGAACTGGATTATGTACCTTGTACGTCTTCTGTTCCTGACAAGTATTGCAAGACTAAAAATGATGACATAAAAATCACTCTACTGTGAAGTCATTGCTGAGATTAACGCCATGCTAGAGATAAGTTTGACAATCATAATTCTTTATTGCGCACTCGTAAAGCTTCAATACATTCCGTTGATGTAGAAAGATGAAGACACATATAATGATGGTTTTGACAGAAGTATTAAAGTCCACCTTGTTTCCGATTTAATGATGGATTTGTTAAATGATCTGAAAGGAGGTTGTGATCCTGAAAATCCTCTCCTCAAAGCACTATGGTAATTCCTGTTAGTCTTAACAGGAAAGTTGGCTAGAAGTCAAGATGGAAATGCACTTTGTATGACTGCCACCACAGAGGGTCATACATTTGCTTTTGAATGTTGTGTTTTTGCCTCAACAGTGGTGACTGGTCCATCTTTTTGCTTCTTTGGTGTGTTTTTTTGTATGTTCTTCAGAATGTTTTCATAAAGTGCAGGAAACTTGCTTATATAAAAGTATTCGTGAAGTATGGCATGAACATTAGAACTGTGATTTCAGTATTTAAACACACATGGATCATTGTTTGTGTTGACATAAGTTGTCATTGGTAACATCAGGAGGAAATATGAGCTGCTAATGTGAGGGCATGTGTATATTTAATAGCACTTGGTACTGGTATGTGTTTGAACATGTGATAAATGTCAAGACAAATACAATGAATCAGTCTGAAGGGTGATTTTTCTATCACAGTTTACTTATTATCAAGAGTCAATCCCCCCTCCCCCCATATTGCAGAAGGAAGTGGATGGGGATGGACCACTGACTCTCCTTAAACATGGGATAAAAATGAATGGGGATGGGTCACTGATTCTCTTTAAACAACAGATATGTAAAAGTGAATGGGATGGGTTACTGACCTTGTCCCAACAACAAAATGAAATGATCAGGGAAGGATCCAAACAGTAGATGGAAGTGGACAGGAAGGGCCACAACTGACTTTCTGCCAGATCATAGATGGAGAACTTAAACAGGTGTCCCTTCTTTGAAATAGCAGATGGATGTGAACAGAATAGGACAGAAATTGTGTAAATTTTCCTATACTTTACATTCCTTGCAGTCGGACTGAGATTTATAGTTTATAGGGTGTAAAACTTCAAGGATGCATTCAGTGTCTGCAATATTCGTACATGTATTTGGTGAAACTTTCCACTTGACTTGTTCATATCATCATTTAATCAATCCTTGTCTGGAAGTGAATTAAAAGATCCCCTTGGGGGAGCAGTATTAAAGTCAATGGTGTGTGAATTTTATAATAAAATATTGAATATTCCATGATTCAGAAACTATGGAAATCAGGATCCATAAAAGAGTATTTGAAATAATCACTTAATCGAGCTATTGAATACACTGGACAGCATGACTGTACCTGTATGAGCATACATTTGTACATGTACACGCATACACATACATATAAACATGCACACTCACACCCACATACATACCCACATGCATTCATTCACTCATTCACTCATTCACACACACACACACACACACACTCATCTTCATCCTCATCCCCATTTCACCATACAGATTTTGTAAAAACTTCAATATACAACAATATTTTAAAACTAAAAAGTGGAAATAAGAAACTCACGTAATGTTAATAAATGTCAAAACATCACCACTTTTAATTTTTTTTATCTATGCCACCAGATAAAATAAGATTGATTTCTTAAACTGTGATATTTTATCAATAGATACTTGACATTTACTGCACCCGGGCTTCTTCCGTTTTGGAAATAAATAATTGATTTCTCCTTGAGGTTCGATTTCTTTATCTGAGGGCTACTAAGTCATGTGACCATACTAAATATTGCAGCATCAATCTGTCAGTGTTGTTACATGCCGTTCAAGTATAATTCTTATTCCATAACTTAATTTCAGAGTGGAGTTGCATTTCTAAGTCTTGAAATTAAATCAACTTTAGCGGCTGTATATATGCAAATTATGTATGACTACATTAGGCAATAATTACAAAGTGAAGGAAGTTTTGTGTATAAAAAATGTGAATGTTCAATGTCTGAATTCAAATACAACCCATAACACCAGAGTAAAACGTTTTCTGTATGTACCACAATCGTTTATAGCATCCGTATCAAGTACAACCGCAATATATACAATAGCTAGGCTACCATTCACCATTTATAGCCTCTTTGGCCACAATACAATAGGAAAAGTCATCATATCAAATTATCATACTGTCAGTCTGAGTCATATCTCATGATCTATTTGTCCCCTGCATCTGAATCAATTCAAACTGAATGGAGTTAAATTAGTTTGAAACCGGTTTCTGTTCCCAAGAGAAAACCATTCTCGCAAACCAGAGCTGGTATTTCTTCCTTGATGCTGCATAATGTCAATGACAATGTGTTCTTAGATGGTGCTGTAAAAGAGGCCGTGATAATTACGACGATAGAGGAAACCTGAGCAATAACTCCATTTTGTTTTGTGTTAGTCAGGAACCGATTCAACTAAATTGGTTCAAAATAGTTTTAGGGGACAGAGAACCGACTTCAGTTCAGTTTCAAACCAGTTAGGGACAGGACTACAGTCTGTCTCTTGCCAATGTCTTTTTGTTTCCACTTTAGTATTTCACACACACACACACACACACACACACACACACACACACACACACACACACACACACACACACACACACACACAGACACTGTATGTTAGTTTTGATGAATCCAAAAGTTCAATGTAGAGTGTTTATACAAGAAGAAAACATGAATTAATGATATAAAAGCAAAAGTTCTTGAGACATAAAAAAAGAAAGATCTGAAGTGAGATGTCTACTGATTATTTGGTTGTCATTAATCTTTATAGACAGGCTGATATGGCAATAAAAATCCCTAATGTTGTAATCATCTGTGTAATAATCTTAAGTATGAGGATATGATAGCCTATAGTTTAGGGCTGTGAATTGGTCATTATATCTTTATTATGAGTTGTAAAGAGGGGGCACACATGTGCCGTCTTGTACGGAATCTTTGAATTCGAAGACCGATATATTGTCCGGTTATTTATTTAGTATGGAGGAATTAGTAAACGTTCGTTAGGTATTGGTTACTTTGCTGGTACTTACATTTCTAGTGTACTGTTGTTTCTGAAGTATTGAGAGTTTTATGAAGTTTGTCGGTTTAAAGGTGTTTTTTCCTGCAGAAGTTGCTGTAGTTTCACAGTCTGTCTGTTTTTAGCAGTCACGTTGACAGTTTGAGTTGCACTAATGTTTGTAACTAGGACGTGTAATTACTGGCCAAAATGTTGTAGTTCGTACCTTCACACACACACACACACACACACACACACACACACACACACACACACATGATGTATTGAGATCTATTCAAATGCAATCTGTGAATCCATTGTGAATATCAATTTTAGAAGATTGAAAACCCAATCCCAGCTTTCAACATCCATTTTACATTCTATCAGCATCCAATCATCTTCCGTCATGTCTTGTCATGTCATGTCATGTCTTCTACAATGACCATTCAGCAACTATCTTTTTCAAAATTCATGTCACAGCCAATCAGCAACAAGTTTTCATTTCTTATTCAGGAAACCAATCAACAACTATCTTTCAAAATTTTGGTCACCATGACAGCCAATCAGCAACCAGTTTGAATTTCTTGCTCAATGACCAATCAACAACTATCTTTCAAAACTCGTGTCATAGCCAATCAGCAAAAGTTTTCATTTCTTGTTTAGTGACCAGTACAACCCAAAACACAGCTGTTACAATTCTATATAACCTATACATGTACTCCTACATGCTAATATTTCTGAACTGAATTTCTGTGTGTACCATTTCATACAAAACATTCCACAGCTCGTATATCTCCATGTTGTGTGATTGTTAATAGATGGATGGATGACAAGCAAAATATCCCACTTCTAGACAGTTGGCTTGCATTTAAAACCTAACCACATTTCTAAAAGAATGACTGATTGGATGATTAACTACCAATGCTACCTACAGAGTGTTTTTAAGCCAGTAGGGTCACTTGATATAAACAGCTTGTCATGCAGCACACACAAATTATAACTCATTCAGTAGCCTGGAGTGTTAAAATAATGAGAACACACATTTATCAAATTCTATCCTACATGTATATCCCAGTGGCAGAGAAATAATTCACTCTCAGATCGTGTAGCAGTACATATATATAGTATTGATTCAGCTGATGTACATCAAAGTTTTCCTAATATATTAAAAAGCTGTTACTGTTAATGGCAAATAGTCTAAATACATCAAATGAATGCTTTAATCATGTGAGTTTGTTAGTTGCATGTAATAAAACTAATACTTACCCAAGATTCATTATAACAAGGTAAATATCATGCTATAAATATCATACAAATGGAGTAGAAATACTTCATGCATACATGTCACTTGGGTATAAAATATTGTTCACCATCAATGCATTGGCTAGTCGGGATGCCAACTGAGGTTTTACATGTGTTTATGGGGTTTTTTTTCTGTGAGTGAAGGTACATTTGTATAAATCGTAACGATACTGTATAGGAACTAGACTATGCATTAGCTTGATTCCCTCTGCATGTATATTTACATGTACCTGTACCAGGCTGTACATATACAAATCTAGAGGCTGTCTGTGGGTTTAAAGGTTTCTCTTCACCCTGTCTAGCTCAATGTGAAATCATGTACTGTACTAAAGGTTGATCATGCAAATGAGTGAACCCCCAAATGTTAGAATGATGTTAGAATGATATATAAGTATAGTCCTGATGTGACAATTATACCATATTTTGACATCAACTGTCCCAATAAACACTAACTTATCATTGGGCAGAATGCTGTGATTGATTACAAAGGCATGATGTTAATGACAATGTGGGTAGATTTGTTTGAATGTGGAATTTCATCCCAGGACCTCATTGAGTGTGACATGACAAGAGATTGGTTTGCTGGAAATTGCTCCCAGCTTTTTCTATATATGCAGACATGTACACATATAATCACAATCACACAATTCTACAGAAGTCCATCCAGGTTTGGTACGAGTGTAAAACTTAATGTTATGTACAAAATACTTAGACGCTACATGATTATAGATGTTAAGGAGGTTACCAACAGAACAACAACAGACTGTTTCTCACTATCAGAGCCACTGCTGCTACATTTATGTCGAATTACGGTGACCCTATGTTTTTCTGTTTTTCATTGACCTAAATTTTGAGCTTCAACGTCAAAGTAAAAAAAAAATATTTTTAATTTTCACCTGCCCTTAAAATTTTTATGGAACAGCACCCTCTCTGGCAAGAATAAGCCAGTGTCTGGACTATGGACATTAGCTACAGTCATGGCGGCAATGATGACACTTGTTCACAAATATCTGGAGCATTCTTTTTTAAGTTATTTAAGTAGAGGGTCTGAGAATACAGAAGCTAGGAAAGGGCTTGTTTCCGGGGATCCAAGATAGAGAGGAGGAAAACGAAATGATTATTTTTAATTTTTTTTTAATTCTATATTTGTTTTACCCATTAAAAAGTAATGAGAAACATAAGAAAAAGTAAAGGAGTAAAAAAGTAATGAGAAACTGAAAAAGAAATAGCATCACCCTTATTTAACTGATAGGAATCTGTCCACCGTGTTTGTTTGAGTGCATCCACACACTTATCTAGTATTAAGATAGAAAGATTTGTAAAAGTCACCTACATTAACCTGTAAACTGTATGTTAGACATAACATGGCCCATAGCAATTAAAATGTTTTGTGTCTAGCGTACCAACATAGTTTAAAAGTCAAATTGAGTATTAAAAGATGCCTATCTCCTACTTAGGGTTGTAAGTTCCCACCTGTCTGCCTGTCGCGCTTTTAGTCTCGGAGAGGTAATTTTCAGAAATATATGTCAAAATAGACAGGTGGAATTTCACGGCATATTGCTTTCAAATTCCCTTTGTCATATTTAACATACCCACACCACATCGAATCAATCATCACACTACTGTGAGCCAACAACGTTCCAGCCAAGAAACCTGGCTATCAGGCACTTTTAGATACATCATTTTCAGATATTCTCTTCACCTGTGCATAGACAGGTGGAATTTCTTGCTATATTGCATTCAAAATACTCTCCTTTCTTCATATTTGATGTACCTACATTACATCAATACATAAACGTTGAACCATAAGATGATCATTGCTCCGTGAGTCAGTCACATTATAGCCCAGAGACTGGATTATCTTGACTCAATCTGATCAAAATGTGATGTTGTGAAAGTGGCTTTATTGCTCTAATACTTTTTTTTACCTTGACATGTATTTCCATCTCTATAATAGTGCTGTTAGTTTTTTATTTTGTTGTTCCGGGTGATTGCCTCCTTTCCACATGTGGTGATCACCCGGAACAACAAAATCAAAAACAAATGGCGCTAAGTGATGAAAATAGAGGTAAATAAAGCAGTAGAGCTGTGTTGATGAAGAAGAGATGGCCATGTATATTCCCCCTATACATGGCTATCTCTTATTCATCAACTATCATTCTATGATCACTATTTCTCTGATTAGTTTGCAACAAATTTTCAGTTTTTTCAACGATGATTGCACCCCCCCCCCCCCCAAATCATTTGATTTGTACTGTTCACACACTGACATCAAACCACTGCAGTGTATACAACAATACCATCAATGCCTAGTAGAGAAGTACATGTTATTCAGCTAATTAAGATTTAAACTTTTTCAGAAAAGCTTTGGTTTATTTGTAAACAGGCTAAAGTTAACAGGAAATAATAAAAAAAACTACAGCTACTACAAAGACCTTTATTACTCTCTCACTGTGTAATTGTGAGTTATCATCTTCATTATACATTATCATTCTCAGGATCGATTCATGTCGGCCTTCTGGATCTTCCGTCACGAATAATCCTTCCCCTGACATGTTAAAACCAATGTGCATTTTATGTTGTGACAAACAGGCAAATGAGGATCTCTAGTATGTGATCCCTGGGAGAACCATCAACTTTAAATCCTATAAAACCAAATTATCGGATTTACATGCAGTTTTCAAAGTAAAATTCTCTTAAGATTACTGGTTTCCATAGTTACAAAGTGATGTAATGTAAGGAGTTATTATCCAAGATGATGTTTTAATGATGGGTTTGTGGCAGACTTTCAACAGCTCTTGCATTTGAACAAAATGTAGGCAAACTGCGTGCATTGTAATGCAGTGAGACTGAAAATAGTGAAATGATTTTGAACAATCATTTATTTTCTAACATCTAGATGGCATAAAACTAGCATGTGACTTCTACATACAACAGGGTATCTAGACAGTCATTTTATAGATCACTTAAACCATCATTCCACCCTTCCAGCAATTCTTCCATTTATTTATCTATCTATCATCTGACCATCCATCCATCCACCCATCCATCTGTCTATCCATCCACCCATCCATTTATCCATCCATCCATCTGTCTGGCCATCTATCCATCAATCCACCCATTCTGCCAGCTATCAATCCACCCATTCATCCATCCACCTACATGTACATCCGTCCATCCATCCATCCACACATCCATCCATCCATCCATCCACTTACCGACCTACATCTAACAATCCTTCCGTCTATCCATCCAACTACCTTAGGTATATACACATATTTGTTCTTATGGACACATACATGTACAAGTTCACACACACACACACACAGTTAAACACACACACAGTCAAACACAAACACACACACAGTCAAACACACACACCTACTGAAATTCAGATATTACACTAGATATTATTAATGTGCACATAAACCATAGATCCTATGCGTAAACATGCTTTGCTGTCACATATGCACATACAGACTGCGAGACAAACATACCAAGTTTGAGTGGAATCGGAATGTTAGCGTTATTTTGATTATTATAATACAAAACAGACGTCATACGTACCTTGAATAGATTGTTTGTAATCAGAGAATTGATTGAAATAACGTAAACATATGGTCTATTATTAAATACGTGGTCCACTGTACACCAGTCGTTCACTGTAATCAATAGTATATGCTTGCACCTGGATGGATTTATACATCATACTGTAAACAATTCCAGCACAGTGTATATATACTACGTGTGTATATATGGCTAATACTTCTGTCAAATTGTTCATTGCAAACCATGATATTTTACATGAAGACCGTACTGGGTTGTGATTTGGAAGTGAGTTGATTATTAGATATCAATTAGTTGCACACATTGTAGAAATAGTTCTGAGGTAGCTTGTTTCGATCACCAGTCTTAAAACGTATGTCATCTATCTATAGAGCCACTCTTCCTTTCTAACATGCTGACATTCGCACATTTCACACATCCATGTACAAATATAAATGTATGGAGGTATATACACACATAAACATACACACATTTGAAGACACACACATGTATGGGACACACACACACACACGCATGTACACACACGCATGCACACACACATGCACACGAACACACACACACACACACACACACACACTTACATGTACATGTACCAAAATACACATTGACCAATTTTTAAGGCAAACAATGTGCATGGATGTCCTAGCAAAGCTAACTTTCACTTCTAGCACTATACAGTACCCAAGCAAGCTTCATCCAACCATCCATGATCCATGCCATCCCTCCCTAAAGGTTTCAAAAATTTAACCCTGAGGATATGATGAGATAAGTTGTTGCTATTAAACACCATGTATATTCTGCAATCCATTTTGACGCTACATGGGTTAGATGTAAAATATGTGACCTGCTAGAGATATCAATATCTGTTAAAATTCCAAATCCACATGCAGACATATCCAGTATGAATCCTGGTGGCACTACAGGACATACCCTTGTTGTAATTCAATTCACAACTACCTTATCAAATTATGATGCATACTGATAAAATCTAATCATATTCATATTGCATTTTGCCAGGGTGTAATTCATATGAATTATATATCTGATAATATTTGTGTTTGCGTGCAAGTATTGCAGTGTGTCGCAATTTATGTAATTCTGTCAAGTAAAAATACTTCCTTTTCTGACATTTTGGTGATACTTGTTCTATGTGCACTTTAAGATACATAATGTATGATATCTTCAGTACTGTTTTGTTTTTGTGTGTTGCTGATTGAAATGTGAATTCTGATTAGGCCTCAGTTAGGTCATAGACAGTGTTGGTGTAGGGTCTATGGTTAGGTCAATTTGATAATATCCGTAGATTCTTTCTGTTTTTTTTTTAGTTTTTAAAGGGGCACAGTCTGTACAGGTTTTTGGTTGGTTATTGAACTTTTTGATTTAGAAATATTTGTACATTATTCAATGTGCTATGTATAACATATCAAATGTCTATGTAGTGCACTACAGGAATTTGAATATTATATCAAACTGTCCAATAATGACAATATTTTGGTTAGGTCAAAAAAAAAATTGTTTCTGGTCAGTGCGCTTCACTTAAATACCCTTACAGCAGTCTCTTTTTTGTGTGTTTGTCCAGCCCACACAGTCTGCACATCTGTGGGGAAACACAAAAATAACCCTTCCTACTTCAGCGAAGACAACTGCAGAGCCAATCATGAACAAGCAAAGGACATCTGCCCCACATACACACTTGCTCTAAAGTACTCAATAAAAAGAACAGTAACTGCCATAAATAGTAGACCGAGTGACAGATTTGTTGAGAATAAAAACAAAAATTGCGTTGTCATACCATTTTAGACAAACTGTCCTGACCAGAAAGAATTTGGGTTTCTTTTTGGCCTTACCAAAAACGTTTACATTAAGTTACAATTTTCAATCAATTTTAAAGGTTGTGCTGCATAGGCATTATGGAGTGTAAGATTTTAATTTTTCTCTCTCCGCTTTGCATATGGCATTTTAATTTTTTTTCCCATATTTTTTTTTGCATGACGCATTGTAGTACTTTATTGTATGGCATTTTTTTGTTGTTTTTTTTAATCGGTACCTTTTATATGCAATCTTCTTTTTCGTTATGTAAAGAGCACTGAGACGTAGTGTAGTGCGTTTTTTAAGAAATTAAATAATAATAATAATAATAATAATAATAATAGGCAGATGATGAAGTCATCATGCAATCAGATTAGACATCATTGTGATCCTCACAACAACAGTTCTAAAATCAGCTTGTACCCAGAATCCTCTCTGTCCTAAGCCGTACTCTCAGGTCATGTCATATAAAAGATATGGTGATATTTAACACGAGGATTGAAAATACTCATGTCAAATAAACTTGGTAATGAAATGAAAAAAATGTATGCATGATGTGTGATGTTGCCTGTAAAAGAAAAATCTGGCTGATAGTAACTAGTGATATACCATTGATACTGTGATACTTCAATCGATTGGGTTTTGTGGGGATGGAGTGGAGGGGAGATGGAAGAGGGGGTGGGGTGTAGTTGAGAATATTGAATGGGTATGAAAGTTGTGGTTATGATGAATTGGTGATTGAAAGGATGGGGATTACAGTGGAGGCCAATTGTAGTGTCACTGATAATTTGATGATGGATTCATGGGGAGGGAGGGGGGTAGCAGAAAATATTAAGTGGAGGGAATATATAGTGAAAAATGATTGCAATAGTTGTGATAAGAAAGACAATAATAACATATTGTCCTCATAGTCCTACAAGTTATTTTGAACTGATATCATTTGATGGGTATATGTATGATGAATAGTTGAGTTTTGTGAGGTGGCTCAGGTCATATCTATTTTAAAGGGTATACTAATATTGCCCGGTGATTTATTGCAGAGCTGGAGAAAAACAAACAATGGAATGTCACAATGAAAGGAGATATAATTTTATCACTCATTTTATCATCTCTTCTCTGTTTCCATATTCAAGGGAATGAAGTCAGTGTTTTTTAAAATAATTGATCAAACATTTTCTGAAATTCTTGTCATTTCTGTTTATTTTGTAGGCATTACTGGTTTTTGTGTTGCTAACGACAGTTGTTATAAATATAGTATTTATTATGGATACAGGGAGAAAACTTAGGGAACAAAAAGATTATGAAGGTAAGTGTCAGATATTTGTATGACATATTTTGACCAAATTTTAAACACTGGTATTTTACATCGTTAAATATATAAAAAAATTGGAGAAAGTAGTATTTTTAAATGTATTCAATGTGAGAACAAGGTACACACAGACAAGAAGTAAAGCGCCACCATGGCAAATTTTGGAAAGACCTATTGACGTATCTGGAAGCTCCGTGTATTAGCGATAGTTTCAGCATACCCTTTCACAGTTATCAAATGATTTCAAACTTTATACCATATTTCTCCTATAGTGATATAAGTCATGTCACACAAGTTTAAGAGATATGAAATGACAATTTAATAGTAATAATAATAGTAATGATATAACTTTATTGTCATTTGCATAAAAATGCATTGGAAATTGACTTTCCATATGTACTCATAAAACAGCAGAACGAAATTGAAAGCTAAAGATTGGAAAGAAAGCAACAATTAAATAAAACATTGGACAGAAAATGCAAGCGAAATGTAAAAGCAAGAGATAAAATTAATGTAACACATCAAACCTAACTGGTTGGTTCATTAATGTGTCTTCAACGATATCTCCTATTTCTTTCCAATGGTAACTCTTTCTTCTGCAATATTTGTTGGGTGGTGTGTCTTCATTGAAGCCTTGTCCCTTTCTGATCTTCCTTGACAGCTCTTTGGAAATTTGAATGAAATATTTCATATCATTTTATATAAATGATAATATTTCGAAGTGAGGTATTAACAGTTAATCACTGTACTTTGATGCAAATAATATTAATGAATAGTCTAAAACAAATAATGTGTGACAATATGACCCTAGTACAAGGCTGAGACTATATTTGAATTGGAAATGTAATTTATCATAAAACCATCCATTATGTTACGCCGACACTACAACAACACTTCTAATGAAATCTTATCATTGTGACTCTGTAGAATGAGCTATTTCACACCCAGTCACAAGATGGATCTGCTTGATCGAGGGGAAGGGCAAATTAAACAATTATTTGTAACAAAAAGTTTTCTTTCTTGTAGAAATCCTTGCTCTCAGCAAGTTGGTCCACCCTATTATAGCCAATCCTGAAACTATCTGACCAAGTTGGTCAACGTTGTCATAGCCAACCCTGGTTCCAACTGACCAAGTTGGTCCATTTTGTCATCGCCAATCCTAGCTCCATCTGACCAAGTTGGTCCACCCTATTATAGCCAATCCTGAAACTATCTGACCAAGTTGGTCAACGTTGTCATAGCCAACCCTGATTCCAACTGACCAAGTTGGTCCATTTTGTTATCGCCAATCCTAGCTCCATCTGACCAAGTTGGTCCACTCTATCATAGCCAATCCTGGTTCCAACTGACCAAGTTAGTCCATTTTGTCATCGCCAATCCTAGCTCCATCTGACCAAGTTGGTCCACTCTATCATAGCCAATCCTGATTCCATCTGACCAAGTTGGTCCATTTTGTCATCGCCAATCCTGGTTCCATCTGACCAAGTTCAGATTATGTACTTACTTCAATGATAACATAATAGCATGTAAGGAAGTATAAAGTAATTTCTGAACTGCCTGTCAGTTTTATTGCAGTGCCATTGGCAATATATATGCAGTCCCGAAAATGCCTTGCTTTTTTGTGGTCTGACTGGATTAGTTACTGTTTTAAAAAAAGTAGCTCATTATTTGAGATACTGGTTGCATGCTGTATAGGGAAATTGTGAGTCCACAATGATTTAATTCCTACCTGCAATTTAGCCAAATTTATAAATATCATCAGTTTATAACAAAAATTGTTTAAAATAGTAAAATTGAATACATTTAGTGTTTTTATGTTCAATGTGAAATGGGCTCGGTGTTCTAAAACTAGTAACATTTCATTTTCATATTTAAAAAATATATTCATTTTTATAGCTTTACTTTGTGTCATAAAATGCACTTCATTGTGTCTCTAAAAGAGAAAAATATTTATAATGAGTGAAAATATGGCTGTACCACCATCATATTTCAGCAGCTTTTTATTAAAAAAACTGACCTCAATAATAATTTGATTGAAATATGTGTAGGTGTTGAGGCATTTAGCATTTCAGTTCAGTTGATTAAGGCATGAATATCTGCAGATAATGAAGTCCCTCAGATCCTGTTTTTAATTCGAAAGTGCAGATTAACGTTGTTCTTAAAGTCATAGTCATAAATCAGTTGATACAAAGAACATTGGTTTCAAGTATGAAATTATAAACTACTCACTGATCCTTTCAAAATTTACTGATTTGAAATTACTTTTCACACAATGGACAAACATTTTTTTAAAGGGAATATTGTCAGTTTGTTTAGTTCTTGGGTTAAGATCACTTGCGAGTATACATATACATAAATATGAAGACATTTGTGTGAGTGCCGTATTGTGACCCCATGGTTCATAAATACACATACCTTATACGATGACATGATTACCACATGAAGTATATATTTATTATTCCTACTTACTAAGATATATGAAAATATTATGAAAGAACACCGAGTGAAGTAAGAAAAATGCCTTTTTATACATTAATAATTCATATTCGTTGTTATTGTACCACTTTCCTTGTTTCATATTTGATTGATCTGTAGTCAAACGTTAGTCGAACTCATCTACTGATTACGTCCATAGAATCCATTTAATATGAATACATTTTCAGGTTAAGTGGTACAAAGCACTCCCGTTCAATGTAGAGTGGTTTCACTTGTTCTGTGTTTAAGTAGTTCAAGTGTCAAGTTCATTTATAAAGTGACAAGTTCATAGGTGGAAATGTTTCTGAATGGCAGATTGTTAATCTGTACATTTTCCACTTCAATTTATTCTGAAATGTTTTCTTCAATTAGCATTGAAGAAACATGGTAGAATAGATAGGACCCTATTAAAGTGTACTTGACAGATGAAGAAAGAAAAAGATATTTTATGCATATCATTAGTTTTGTGCCAAGTTTGTGTTAAGCCAAGTTTCAAAAATATGCATCATCATCATCATCATCATCATCATCATCATCGTTATCACCATCCTCACCATCATCATCAGCAGCAAGGTCATTGTCATCACCACCACAATCATCACCACCACCATCTTCATCATCATCATCACCACCACTACCACCACCATCATCATAATCACCATCATCATCACCACCACCATCTTCATCATCATCATCATCATCATCACCACTACTACCACCATCATCATAATCACCACCACCATCTTCATCACCACCACCATCTTCATCATCATCATTACTGTCACCACCACCACCACCACCCCCATTACTATCATCACCACCTCCACCACCATCACCATCACCACCACCACCACCACCACCATCATCTTTAATGCTGATTATATTGCATACATTTTAGTGTTTTACCTCAACAAAAGATGTAACATCTAATTCACTGGGTTTTATTTCTTTTCCAGAAGATGTTGGTAGAGATTTGAATTCCTTGAGTAAAGAAGGAGAGTCGGATATATTTGATAATTTACCAAAGAGTTTAGAAGTAGAAGTTTTGTCTAGTGCTACCAGGGTATCAGTTACAGTGGATGGAACCAAGGTAAGTGTTGTATAGTGCATATTCATTATTCACCTATGCATTTCTACTGACTCCTGTTAGGCAATGTAGCTCACAGCAAATATCTCAAATGAGGCAGAAGTTAAAATTACTGTTTGTCTAAAATCACATGATGTAATATAGTTGATACAAACCATGCAATGATTCTCCAGAAACGGAAATTTATGAGAATGAATGCCTTTATTTCGTGGAATCGCATTCCCACTTATATTAAACATAACTGCTGAGAATAATTAAGTTACAGACTCCTTTAAACTTAAAATTGTCTACCAATTGTTGGTATATGGACCAGGAATGTTGATTTGCTTACATCCAAAATCATGACAATTTGAAATGAGCAAATCCGAAAAATTATTACAGCACAACACTAAAATGATAAAAAGTGTTCACAAGCATTTACTATGATTTGAATCTGCAAACAAGATTCCGCTCACGTTAGAAAGTTCGCTGACCTCATAATTTCCTTGAGCATAAGTGTAACTGTAACAAGTTTTGAGCATTTTCTATATCATTCTGTTATTTTGTCTATTTGTAGGTTTTAGAAGATGAAGAAAAAGACAAAGGAAGGGGAGTACACATCCTAGTATTAAATCAGGGTACAGGCAGTATTATGGCTCAAAGAGTGTTTGATACTTATTCAGCACATGAAGACGGGGCAATGGTTTTATTTCTCAACATGGTTTCAGATGGAAGAATACTTATATTTACAATCAAGGTAGGTGAACTTAACCTCGTCACTTGGTTTTCTTGACGTTTGGGTCTGTACACTCTTCATTTTGCAAAACCAGTATCAATTTTCAAAACATCTGCGGCTACTCTTCCTGTATTTGTGATATTTAATATCAACATAACACGTTGTGGTAATGAAATACTTGGCATATTGTAGTTATTGTAGCCTGAAGCCTATGTGGGGAAATTGTTGTGAAAACTCACACCGATTTTAATTATTGCTCTACTTATTTCTAGGATGAAGGTACTTTTCAAATGAAGCGAGCAGCTCGTAGTTTATTAAAAGTGCTGGGAAGCAAAAAAACTGAACTTTTAGGATGGAGAGATACGTGGGCGATGGTCACCCAGAAACAAGGTAATGAACAGAGCCCTCTCCAGGCCAGTAATGGAATTCTTTTGTTTATGCACGTCATGCATGGTATTGTTTACTATGTTATGTCTGCTTCTATTATGATAATCGTTGATGTTTTAAAATTGATCTAGAGTGCTAGTTTTCTCAAAAATCACTGTGAAACCATCATAATGACTAATTTTGCTTCGTTGATCTGAATTTTCCAGGTAAATTTTATGCAGAAGAATACAACAAAGCCCCAGATCTTGCCAGTTGGGGTGCACCTGTAATTCTTAAAACTACAATACATTTGATGCCAGTAGAAGGTAGGTTTACTCTTAATTTCAAATTTACAAAGAAAACATTTTTTTTTTTGCAATAAAATATGTAGATATGTGATTCTGTTCACAGACTTTCACCACAGCTAAGTTTGTTTTCACCCTACACACATTTGCCCTACATAAACCTTTATGCATTATCTGTGATGTCACTCATTAAAGATTATTATGTTTTCTCAGAGTGTGAAGGTGTTTAGCTATGAGAAGGATTAGAATTTGCCTTTTCGATTTGCTATTACAATTGACCTTTGACCTCTTAAACATTTCAGACAGTGAATGTAATTGGCCAGATACAGAAGTCAACAGACGACGAAAGTCATTTTGTAGCAGGATAGAGGGTTATGGTAGTCTTTGCAGCTGTTCTGATCCAGCACCTATTGAGATGAACCCTGAACCAGTGAGTATAACACCACACCTCTTGAAAGTGTCAAGGCTGGGTGGTTGAGGAGGGTTGTTGATGGGTGGGGGTGGGGTTACCCATGCCAGCATGGTGAAAACACACTTGTTTGTACGAACTATAAGGGAATGTCCAGAACACAACCACTTTTATTACTGTCATACATAGTACAAGTTACCAAGCTCTTCAACTTATATACTTTTGTGTATGTATTATAGGAGTCTGTCTGTATTGAGTAGTGACTTTCAGAAGTCTTTTGTAATGACCACTTTCATATTTCAAATGAGCTCATTTAACATTGTCTCCCGTCT
Organism: Glandiceps talaboti; assembly: GCF_964340395.1. NCBI lineage: Eukaryota > Metazoa > Hemichordata > Enteropneusta > Spengelidae > Glandiceps > Glandiceps talaboti. The sequence goes on along the minus strand of NC_135554.1, from coordinate 23,244,076 downwards.
CTTCAAATATCTCAATATATGTGTTCACCTGGGAAAGGTAGTGCTACATTAGTTTTCTTATATTCTGAAATACATAACAATTTTTTTCCTCTATTTCCCTCCAGATTGCTGATAACCTAATATCTGATATCCCAGTGACAGTCATAGCTAGCAATAGACCTAACTATTTGTACAGAATGCTTAGATCGGTTTTGTCAGCTCATGGAGGTAAGTCAATTTTTAAAAATTAGAATAAGATGACAGAATTCCATGACATGTGGTTATCAGTGTTGGAGTATTTGCACAAGTACTTGTGGTGTTTGCTGCAGCTGTATCGACATGAGACCAGTGCAGTGAAAGTGCAGCAGAAACCACCACATGGGTACTGTTGTATCATGGGGTTCTGTAATCAGTATGTATTTATCTAAACAGCAATATTTCATTGGAAAAAATGCTGCTGCATATTCACAGAAGTTTGTGTACATGGAACCTTTATAATATGCTCATTTGCATACAGGTTTGTCAATAGTAATTGTGGTATTACACTGCAGTGCAAATACCAATGCACACACTAATACACCTAATTACTGGTACATGTATGTAGTAATATTACTGGTACTAGTACTACTAGATTAGCCACTGATATGAACATTTTAGATATTATTTCTAAACAAGCCAACATGTCTTAGTACTGAGTCACAGACGATCCCTGAAATTTGACAAATGAAGCATGTTTATCGATAAATTTAGAAAGAGATCAATATTTTGAGAATATAAAGTCCTAAAAAGGTGTCATTGTACTCTTTATTATTGTATCCTTTAGGTAAAAATTACAAAATTAAAATCACAATAAAGCTCTCATCGTGTTGTAACATTAACTGTATATAGATATCGTATATGTTGTATTTCCAGTGTACACATAGTTTGGTACTAAGTTCATACTGAAATCAAGTCTTTGTTCTCTTTGCAGTAAATCCATCCATGGTGACAGTGTTCATTGATGGCTATTTTGAGGAACCCATGGAAGTCGTCAAACTATTTGGTCTACGTGGAATTCAACACACACCTATTGGAGTCAAGAATGCCAGGATTTCACAACACTACAAAGCTAGTCTTACTGCAATATTTAATCTTTACCCAGTAAGTTACTTATATATATGATAGTCTCTACCTGTGCAGTCAAATGTTAATGTCAAAATCAATCCTTGACTTCTGTATCACATGCTTTTGTAGTTTTTGAATTTCTTGAAAATTTTATACATGCAAAATATTGGATGCATTAATTCACTTGAAGCTCATAGCTTTTGACTGAAGGACGACCATATTTGTATGAAACAATATACTTTAGTCTGCTAGAAGGGGGGGGGGGGTGTTCATGAAAACTTGTTTGGTATGATGTTAACAAAATTGTGAAATTACGCATGTGTTTTTACTTCAGGCTTACTACTAAATGTGTAAATATGTTTGTACTAATAAATTACTGGGTTTGTTTTTGTCTACAGGAAGCTAAATATACAATCATTTTAGAGGAAGATTTAGACGTTTCTGAAGATTTCTTTAGGTAGGCATTTTATTAACAAAAGTTTCAGCTTCATATATCTCTACGCAAATTCATGTGTAACATATTAAGTTGTAAATCAACTCTGTAATATCAGTGGTAGGTAACAAATATTAGTCTAGAGCACAATTGATATAGTGACAAGTACAAAAATACAAGTTGCGGGAAAATTCTACATAGTACATGGTACAAGTCGTTTAGTTACAAGCAAAGTCTATATTGCGACGAACACAAAGTCCTGATTTTCCCGGCGTCCTTTGCGTATGGCGGCAAGTAACATCGACAATGCAGATGGTAAGAATCAGTCGATTTCTACTAATAAAAATCGAAAATACGTATTTCTATAGCGTGCGTTCTGGGAAGAATTGGTTGGAGGAACAACAGGGAAAATTTCATTGATCGATTCCACCGTTTGTGGGAGGAGTTAGCGAAAAACTTTTTCTACCGACGGATGTCCTATTCTAAAACACACGTCCCTTATACAAATGCATGCTGAGTTTATATGTTTTTGGGGTGTACTTTTTTCTGCATTTTACATGTAAAGGGTACTCAGTGTATTCTACTTACTAATGTACACTTAAACCATCACTTGTAATTGACTGAACGGGTACTAGAATATAACTTACTGTATAAACAATTTGGTGATGTAATTTATTATACGTATCAAGAAATGTACAAGAACTTCCAACTATGCAATCAACAGTTCTAACAATGGCAGAACACAAATTGTTATCACATAGAAGGTATGCATCAACATTGACAATCAGTATATGAGAACAGTAAATCGATTATTTCTGTAAGTATTTTCATCTAAGCAAAAAAAAAGTTTATAAACTCAGCTTGTGCCTCTTTAATAGTTATTTTCTTGTTATTTTTGTAGTTTTTTTAGTCAAACCGTTCATCTTTTAGAAGAGGATGAGAGTATATACTGTATATCTGCCTGGAATGACCAGGTGAGTTCAGTATTTATTGATATACCTTCGTCTGAGTGGACTCTCTTCCACCCTACTTCAGACCTAATTCACATAAAATGAACCTATCTTCCCCCTGACAGTCCAATCATCTGCAAAATGTGTAGTGCATGAACCCAATTACTAAGTCATGATATATCGTGAGCATCTATTCTTGTGTGCCATTCAGCATATTCTCTGCCAATTGTCATTAGCATTACAACAACAAAAAAACAGCTAATGGCTTCAGAAAGAGTTGAGAAACCTATTCTCAAGAGTCTTGTTACTGTACAGTGCATCTGGATTTTAACAAGAAGCTAGAAGTTTGCACGCTATAAACTGTTAGACAGATAGTGATTGTCATTCACTCTGTGTATCACATGTGTTGAGTGTCTTTGACAGACACTCCTTGAAAGATAACAAGTGTACAATGTGACTATCTACTCAAGGTTGTGTAGTGCATAACATTGAATCTACTGTATAGCGATGGCTGTAGAAAGTTGAAGTTGTATGTGAGCAGCTGAATGAGGCCATGGAAGAAAGTACCACAATCAAACTGAAAATGATAGCTATAAAAGTATGTTTGGTCGACACAGTATTTTTGAAGGACATTCCTACTTGCTATTAAAGTTATACATGTACATTGTAAATAAATGTGACAAAACCATCAGAAATGTCAGAATTTGAACACAATTGATGTCAATCTGTAAATGAGAAACAAATACAGAGTGTGAGTTGTGTTCTGTATTGACTAGTTATATATCAATTGATATACCATCAGGGTTATGAACACACCTGTGAGGACCCAGCGTTATTATACAGGGTAGAAACCATGCCTGGTTTGGGGTGGCTACTAAGACGAAGTCTATACAAAGAAGAATTAGAACCAAAATGGCCAACTCCAGAAAAGGTGAGGATTGATTGATTGACATTTGGGTTGAATATATACCGTCAGTAATGGTGCAGTGCCTGTAAATTTACTACTGTTAAGGCTGATATGGTAATTATCCTGTTGACAGTTAGAACTGTTACATGGCACACTGTATTAATCTGATATATGTGTGTGTGTGTGTGTGTGTGTGTGACAGACAGACAGACAGACAGACAGACAGACAGACAGACAGACAGACAGACAGACAGACAGACAGACAGACAGACAGAGAGAGAGAGAGAGAGAAAGAGAGCGAGAGAGACACACACACATGCACACCACTTTAAGTTTAGGCTGTGTTTGTATGTGTGTTAGCAATTCTGTTGTTTTGCATTTTTGTGTTCTTTTTACTGTAATTTTTAACAATACTCTGTTTCAGTTATGGGATTGGGATATGTGGATGAGGCTGTCTGAAATCAGGAAAGGAAGAGAGTGTGTCGTACCTGATGTATCTAGAACCTATCACTTTGGTGTGACAGGGATCAATATGAATTCATACTTCCAGGTAAGTCTCTGACCTTTGAACCCAGGAAGTTCTGGTTCCTGTCCCTTCAAGAAAGACATGGTAGAACATATGAAAAAATGTAGAAAATAGGAATGTATTAACTGGAAGATTTGTCGTGGTGTCTTTAATCATTTGGTACTAAAAGGTAAAAAGTTAGCATAAATGCTGACAAGGACAACACTTTCAGCTTAAGGAATGGATACATAGTTCATTTTAGTTATAGTCACTATGGAGAGTTGTTAGAGTCACTATGGAGGGTTGTTAGAGTCACTATGGAGGGTTGTTAGAGTCACTATGGAGGGTTGTTAAGAGTCACTATGGAGAGTTGTTAGAGTCACTATGGAGAGTTGTTAAGAGTCACTATGGAGAGTTGTTAAGAGTCACTATGGAGAGTTGTTAAGAGTCACTATGGAGAGTTGTTAAGAGTCACTATGGAGGGTTGTTAGAGTCACTATGGAGAGTTGTTAGAGTCACTATGGAGAGTTGTTAGAGTCACTATGGAGGGTTGTTAGCGTCACTATGGAGGGTTGTTAGCGTCACTATGGAGGGTTGTTAGCGTCACAATGGAGGGTTGTTAGAGTCACTATGGAGAGTTGTTAGAGTCACGATGGAGAGTTGTTAGAGTCACTATGGAGGGTTGTTAGAGTCACTATGGAGGGTTGTTAGAGTCACGATGGAGAGTTGTTAAGAGTCACTATGGAGAGTTGTTAGAGTCACGATGGAGGGTTGTTAGAGTCACTATGGAGGGTTGTTAGAGTCACGATGGAGGGTTGCTAGAGTCACGATGGAGAGTTGTTAGAGTCACTATGGAGGGTTGCTAGAGTCACTATGGAGGGTTGTTAGCGTTACTATGGAGGGTTGTTAGAGTCACTATGGAGGGTTGTTAGAGTCACTATGGAGGGTTGTTAGAGTCACTATGGAGGGTTGTTAGAGTCACTATGGAGGGTTGTTAGCGTTACTATGGAGGGTTGTTAGAGTCACTATGGAGGGTTGTTAGAGTCATTGTGGAGGGTTGTTGGCGTCACTATGGAGGGTTGTTAGAGTCACTATGGAGGGTTGTTAGAGTCACTATGGAGGGTTGTTAGAGTCACGATGGAGGGTTGTTAGAGTCACTATGGAGGATTGTTAAGAGTCACGATGGAGGGTTGTTAGAGTCACTATGGAGGGTTGTTGGCGTCACTATGGAGGGTTGTTAGCGTTACTATGGAGGGTTGTTAGAGTCACTATGGAGGGTTGTTAGAGTCACGATGGAGGGTTGTTAGAGTCACGATGGAGGATTGTTAGCATCACTATGGAGGGTTGTTAAGAGTCACTATGGAGAGTTGTTAAGAGTCACTATGGAGAGTTGTTAAGAGTCACTATGGAGAGTTGTTAAGAGTCACTATGGAGGGTTGTTAGAGTCACTATGGAGAGTTGTTAGAGTCACTATGGAGGGTTGTTAGAGTCACTATGGAGGGTTGTTAGAGTCACTATGGAGAGTTGTTAGAGTCACGATGGAGGGTTGTTAGAGTCACTATGGAGGGTTGTTAGAGTCACTATGGAGAGTTGTTAAGAGTCACGATGGAGAGTTGTTAGAGTCACTATGGAGAGTTGTTAAGAGTCACTATGGAGAGTTGTTAGAGTCACTATGGAGGGTTGTTAGAGTCACTATGGAGAGTTGTTAGAGTCACGATGGAGGGTTGTTAGAGTCACTATGGAGGGTTGTTAAGAGTCACTATGGAGAGTTGTTAGAGTCACTATGGAGGGTTGTTAGAGTCACTATGGAGAGTTGTTAGAGTCACGATGGAGGGTTGTTAGAGTCACTATGGAGGGTTGTTAGCGTTACTATGGAGGGTTGTTAGAGTCACTATGGAGGGTTGTTAGAGTCATTGTGGAGGGTTGTTAGCGTCACTATGGAGGGTTGTTAAGAGTCACTATGGAGAGTTGTTAAGAGTCACTATGGAGAGTTGTTAGAGTCACGATGGAGGGTTGTTAGAGTCACTATGGAGAGTTGTTAGAGTCACGATGGAGGGTTGTTAGAGTCACTATGGAGGGTTGTTAGAGTCACGATGGAGGGTTGCTAGAGTCACGATGGAGAGTTGTTAGAGTCACGATGGAGAGTTGTTAGAGTCACTATGGAGGGTTGTTAAGAGTCACTATGGAGGGTTGTTAGAGTCACTATGGAGAGTTGTTAGAGTCACTATGGAGGGTTGTTAGTGTCACGATGGAGGGTTGTTAGAGTCACTATGGAGGGTTGTTAGAGTCACAATGGAGGGTTGTTAGCGTCACTATGGAGGGTTGTTAGAGTCACGATGGAGGGTTGTTAGAGTCACTATGGAGGGTTGTTAGAGTCACTATGGAGGTTGATTTTGTCTAAAAGTTGTACAGTAACAGATTGATATTGTGATCACATTGGAGTGCTGATTTTAGGGTGCGGACCCGAAAATCAATTTATTTGGATTGATTGTATCATAGTATGAGTAGAACTGCACAAATACATTTACCAACAGGTATCACAGTACTGTTCACAGTATATGGTATTATGAGTAAGTTATTCTATGTAAGAAAACCGTTTCAAAAAAATGATCCAGTTGCAGCTAGTGTAACTTGAAACGGAAAAAAAATGGATCAATATATAATATGATACAAAAGTGGCTACTTCATGATGCAAGGAATAATCCATTTTTTTCCACTTTTTTTTCAGGATTTGTATTTTAAAAAACATCCTTCCAACACAGTTCCACATGTTAAGCTCAAAGCGGTGGACAAATTAAAGAAAGAAGCGTATGAAGAAGATGTAAATAAATTGATAAGCAATGCTGTGTTAGTAGATCATAGTAAATCTCCATGTCAGGATGATTTCATACCTGATTCATCTGGTAAAACTTACGTCATGTATATTAAAATGGCTCAAGAGCAAGACTATGAAACTTGGTCAGAATTAGCCAAGGTAAGATTTTAATATCAAAATTACTTAATTAGTAGGTTTCAATGGGTTGGGGACCAAAGGGGGCTTCTGTCTGTCCATCGGTTTGCATTGTCATGTCACTGACATACATGAACAAAATTAAACTAAACTTGATGTAATAGTCAGTTACTGTAACAAGTACTTGCACATCATTTTGTAGTTGTGGTGCTGATGTCAACAACAACCATGTTTTTGTTTTGTTTTAGTTTGTTCTTTCTTACTTTTTTTTTTTTTTTTTTTTTGGGGGGGGGTGTAGTTTAGTATTAAATAGCTATTGGCAAAAAACCCAAAATTTACTGAATTTTTGTTGTCTGTGTAGTAGGAATACACAATCAACAAAAAAAATAATTACTATTACATATGTATGGTATACCAGAGCACATAGTAGTGGTATTTTCACTGCCATGCAATACTGAAAACTTTGCGTACCTGCATGCAAATGATATGCAAATGAGGATGCAACCGTTTGCTACACATGAAATCATGTGATCACAATGTATGATTTTTGTGATTTTATGGAAATTTGCCATTTCAGATAAACATTTGTAGTAATATAACAGAACCCCATGCCACGTGAGTTTCAGTGTGGGTAGTTAAGGGGTATTTGCACTCATGCTTGCAGTGTTTTCTGCTGCACTTTCATTTACTATACTCATGAAAGTTCGGGTTCAGAGAACACTGCAAGCACTCGTACAAATACCCCAAGTACGCCACACTTGAACTTTTGTGTCTTGGGGTTCTCTTATATTGTTTACCCTAAAAAGAATAACAACCAATTCACTATAATTTACATTGATTTGTTTGTACTTTCTATTATACAGTGCTTCCATATCTGGGATTTAGATGTCAGAGGTTATCACAAATCTATGTGGAGAATGTTTATGAAGAAAAATGCTCTTTTTATTGTGGGTGATCCAGCGTCTCCATATTCGTAAGTATATTCATACTAAGGATACATATGAACTCTCTTCTACCATGTTTTGTTATGCCTCTGGCCACCTAGCATGTACAACCCCTGAACAAAGGTCAGAGGTCACCCCTCCAACAAAGGTCAGAGGTCATTTCAGTGCCATCCTAAAGTCTTTCTGTATCTGTATATCATTGATGTATAAACTCCAATACTGTGGTTGATGTGTACATAGGTTAGGATCACATATGAGGCAATACAAAACAAAGTACTAAGACCCAAAAGAAAAATAATTGTTTAGTTTCAGTAACCCAATCCAACCTAGTACTTCACTGCCAACCCTAGTCTTTCTTTGTGGTAATACAAAAAAAAATTGAAAAACCGAAAAATTTTGCAAAGTTGTGAAAAAAATAGTTACATTATCTTGCGATCAAAACAACATGGTAGAAGACAGTACAACACATAATATCTTCTGCATATATACAGAAAGTGTGAACAGATGAGAAATCTCTAGTGATCTCTATGTACATTGTAACAACCTGAACCAGACAAAAAAAATAAAAATAAAAATTCCTACCTACCCGCCCAGTTTTGAAATTGGGCATTACCAGAACCACACAATTTTTTTTTCTTTGGCCAAATAATGCACCTTAGTTTTCATGTTGACATCATCGACATTCAGTTTTGCCAGAAACTGATAATTTTTTTTACTGTTTCCTTCTAACAGGAAGTACAAACCAGCCACTGTCACACCTATCTATCTCAAGAAGAAAGAGGAGAAAAAAGGCAGAAGGTGATGAAGGCAGAATGGGGAGACAATAATTAAAAAAATACAGACATTGTAGATAACAAAAATGAGAAGAAAGAGATTTATATTTGTAGAGAGGATTTTCTATTGCATACAACTCTATGTTATTTTCATATCTATATGCAATGACAATTTTATTGAGGAAAAAAATGCAAAATGCTGATTAATGTTTTAAATGATTACTGACAGGGATGTGTACCGTTATGTCTGGCTAAAAAACTTTTACCATCACTACAGGTAGTCAGGAAAAAATGACTGGTTCATTCTGAGATATGCTCTGTTTACTCTTCCTTGGCCATGGCTGTACTGGATCATGGAAAGATGCTGCGTTTTCTGTGTCATATCGTGAACATACTACGCCTATCACAGGAAATAGAAGAACTGCAATGTATGATGGGATATAATAGACATTTACATAACCACTGGTCAAAGGTCAAAGTTCACGTAGTGGGTCAGATTCCTACGCATAAAGTCAGTTATTAGAGTAAAATGTATGTTTTGTCAGACAGAAAATTATGCTTGCCAAAACAAAGATGGCTCATTGTAGAACAAAATTCATTGAAATGCAAATTAACGAGTCAAATTTTGCATTCTACTTCTTACTAAAATTTTGTTTCTTGTGAGTGTTGACACTTATTTTGTCACCACTTTGTTGTTGCATAATCAAAACAAATTATTTAGTCATGCTTTGAACAGATGCATTGACTTGAATATATATAAACTGCCAAAGAAGGGAGATACTTGTTTATCATAACTTAAAATTTTTTAGTTTGTGCGGACAAAGTTAAAAACTGCCTTTGTTGTGTCAAAAAAAAAAATTGATCTTCCGTACAAAGGTGTGGTTGATGGATTCATGATTATCCAAACTTTCATTCTTTTAAAAAATGAAAATGTTAAATGTATAATCATTTTAAAGAGTGCAGCAGCATTTGACAAATTGCATTCTTTGTCACAAGAACATTTTTTAGGAAAAAATTTCAAACCAGTGTAAGAAAGTTATCTGAAATTTTTTTATAGGACAAAAAAGAAAATGGCAAGTTCAGATGTCATTTAGCTCCATCTGTTCACAATTTTATTGAGTCAAAAAAGACAAAGATTTCAGGTATGGAAATTTTTACTGTTTTCATAGAAAAACTGTTGGAATTTAAATACTGAAATAACTTTTTATGAAACTAGGAAAGGAATGGAAGTACACAGGAGAGTACATTTCTAAAGTTTAAAAAAAAAGACAAATTTAGAAACTTTTATTATGTGTAAAACTGCAGATAATACCATTTAACCGTACAACCGAATGAATAACTAAAACACATTGTTTGTGTGTAGATTCACCTTGCTAAAACTGGTAAATGGCTTAAAATTATATAAAGCTTTAATCAAAATATGTAAATATATGTATGTTATGTTTCAGTTTTTCTTGTAATTTTTGTTGGCATTGAAGGTATGCTGAGAAAGAGAGAAAATTGGGTCAGAATTTAGAAATTAAATAATTTAGAGTTATGAGAAAGCCACAAAGCATCAGTTGTAATGGTGAAAAGGTAAACATTCAACCCTTGCCAAATTGAAGATTGGGAGCCCATATTTTATCAAAATATACATTTTTCCTCATTTTTAGCCAAAATTTTGCTATCAATATATCGAGAATGATTATTTATATTATTTTAGTCTAACAATGGAGTTGAAAAGAGCCAAATTTTAGCACTAAAAACACAATTTTGTTCATGTGTTTTTTTTGTGGGAAAGTGGTTGACGTGAAATGGTTGGATACTTTTGGCATGTTTATTGCAAGGTACACTACAACGTTGTATGGTTTTTGTACTTATGTGTGATGAGCAGTTGCTTTTTTGTTCACAATTGTTTTTTTTGTTTGTTTTTTTGACATTAGTGTAAATTTGTTTCATACAACCACACTACCTGAAATGCACTATTTTCTACCCATGTAAAGGCATAACTGTAACTGTTCGCTTGCCATCAATAAAAGTGATGGAATTTAAATTGTTAAGTGAATGGGGTGTCAAGCAAAGGTTTATTTGAATGACTGGAATTTGGTTATATCCCATTTCAGGAGGTTTTAACAAGGAAGAATTCTTTAGTAAAGTTTGGGGAAAAAAGCCAGTCTCAGACATGATTATTATTCATGCATGTATGTTAAAATGTGCATAGAGTTAGGGGGCTTGCACTGCCTACCTATGATGCTGTTCTATGATTGATCCCCAAGCTGTATTGAAAATGATTTCTTTGAACTCAAATGTTGGAAGTGTAGCAATTTTCGTAAGTGGCTTTACCTCAGATGACTGCCACATCATTTAGTTGTTGCTGATGTTATGCCTGATTTCTGAGAATGTAATCATGAAACTGTCTCATCAGAGATAGATCATTATGTTTCAGCTCCTTTGGAAGTGATTGTGTGTGTGTGTCTGTCTGTCTGTCTGTCTGTCTGTCTGTCTCTATCTGTGTGTGTGTGTGTGTGTGTGTGTGTGTGTGTGTGTGTGAACAGACACATGAAATACAAATGTACATATGCACTGACCTAGTAATATTCTCACAATTTCACATCTTTATCATAAAGTTCTTTTAGAATTCCTTTTCATGATCAAGAAATAGCGTCGGCATGAAAGATGCCCCACGTATCTGTTTGGCTACTCTGCTTGAGTGAGAAGTAGGTTCCTCTGTACATGGAAGTAGGTTCCTCTGTACATGGAAGTAGGTTAGGTAGAACTAGTACTGCTTTATAAGGCCAAATAAAAAAAATTGTTTGGTTCCGGTTACCCAACCCCACCTAGTTTTTCACGCCGACCCTAAACTTTTTTTTTTACGTATTTGAGAAAAATAATAAAATCTCAAAAAACGTGGTCTTGCAAGAAATAGTGCAGAAACTGACATCAACTTAAAAAAAAAAAACAATATAAAACTACTCTTCCAATCTGTAATGACTATACATCTGATAGGAAGAAACAAACAACACAGAGACCATTTGGAAAACAATGGAAAACCTGAACTAGACACTCACACATAAAACAAATATATAATAAAATAAAATAAAAAATCTACCTACCCCACCTATTTTAAAATTGAATGTAATCGGAACCACACAATGATAGCTAGCCGAGGCAGTGTCCAGAAAATGTAACAGCTATAGTGTCAAGCATTAAAGCTGTTCATTTCTAGATCTGTGCAAGAACACACCAACCCCACAAAGTATTACATTTGATGAGACTTTTTACAAATAGTTTTATGTGCTTGTAAAGTATACCAATATTTTTCTATTTTCTTTTGATGTAACAAATGAGTGAGTGAGAATTTTTTCCTTTCTAAGCTTCTGCAGTGCAGGAGTAGAGCTACTTTATTAGTGTTTATTTACAATATTGGAGAATAAATGGCTTGAATAATGTCATCATTTTTTGCCATATTTGGTAGATAGTGGAGAGAATTGAAGGCAGATTCTGTCAAAGTTTTCTGGGATGTATGAGAATTTAGGGCAGATTCTGTCAGTTTTATGGAATGTATGAGAATTGAAGGCAGATTCTGTCAAAGTTTTCTGGGATGTATGAGAATTTAGGGCAGATTCTGTCAAAGTTTTATGGGATGTATAAGAAGTGAGCAGATTCTGTCAAAGTTTTATGGGATGTATGAGAATTGAGGGCAGATTCTGTCAAAGTTTAATGGGATGTATATGACACCAAGGATATCTTAAGTTACTAAAAGTAACTTCAACTATCTGAAAATGTACAGAACAAGAAGTCTTTTTCTTTATCTTATTATGTTGGTAGGAATTCTGTGCTGAAAATAAAGCCATATTTTAATCACTAGGTCTTACAGAATGATTGCGTAATTGTTATTTAGATATGGTGTAACTGATTGCATAGAGCTTTCCAGAGTTGTAAAAGCGAACACATTCCCACTCTCATCCATTTTTTCTAGTCTTGACAGTATTATACCTTGTTTAAATGATAATCGCTGCAGATTATAAAAACAGATTTTAATCTAACTCTGAAAATGTCACAATGTTCGAAATCAATTGGAAAGTGTGAATGATTCTGATTCTGATTCTAACCCCAACTTGTCATACATAGCCGTGACCGCAATTCATCGCACCAGTGCAGAAAGTGCCTACATAGTTGCATAGCAGATACGACCTTACTTCACTGATGTGACAAATTATTCAGCAAAACTCACCAATTGGAAAAGATGGCTTCGTTTCCTACACTTGTTGACCAATTTATTTCATTTTTGCTATTATTTTCATGAAATAATAAAAGCTGGCTTCAGTCTGACTTTCTCTAATGAGACTACTGGGTGACAAGTTTATATTTCAATCTTGCCATTTTTATGGTCTCAGTTTCTCATACCGAAGTCTTCAATGCATGCAGTAAATTTTATTATGAATTTATGGTGTTATTTCTTGACATTTTCTCTTAACAGAATATATAAATGACCAAAAATGTACAACTTGGTAGATCGAATGATTTACAAAGGTGATAACGCACAAGCAGTTCAAAGTTTTTAGCATTTGAGCTTTTGATCTGTCTTGGTCGACGATTCTCATCAGAATCACAATTCCATAGTTACAGCTGACCACTAGGTGGCAGTATAGTCTGTCTTAGTCAATGATCCTCATCAGAACGACCAATTTCATAGTTACAGGTGACCATTCAATGCTAAAAATGTTGAACCGTTGTGTGCAAGTCAAAACAAATGAAATAAGACAGAAAACAACTGCACAATTTATGTTGATAAACTACAAAATCATAAAGGAAGATATACATGAACATAATGAGTACATTTCCAGTGTTCATGTAGAATGCTTTGAAATTTTGAAACAGAACTAAAGTTATATATTATGTCCTGTCCTCCCAAAAGTTTATGTCTTTTTTGGCCAATTTTATGTGTCTTGTTTGCAATTGTTTGTTATTTTCTTAGTACATTTTTGTACAAGTTTCTTTATTGATATGCTGCATTTGAAATCAAAAAGTTGGTATAAACCAAATTTGTGTTATTCTTTTTAGTATGAATATTATAGTATTGAATTCAAATGTGTTCACATGGAAGGACTTTGGTGTTTCCATAGCAACCACTAATGCTCAGTTTTCCTTTTCATAAAGTTTCTATTGAACCACTGTGTGAAAATTTTGGCTGTAGTTTCTGATTGAACAGTATTATGCATTAAAAAATTTGAAACTGACAAAATGTTGTTTATAGTTGTCTTTATTAGCCCCCAACGGCCACCGCCTGAAGTGCCCTGTACGTTGGGTTCCGTGCGTGCGTGTATTCACCCTAATATCTCTGGCATGCACCAACTGATTTCAACCAAACATTTTCAAGGTGAAGAGAGGGAAAGGGTTATATTCTAGTTGTACAGTAAAGACGCTCTAATATTATTGCTAATTAATTATACTGAAAACCCGACACTACAAATGTCTGCATCCCTGGAAAGTCTAACAAATCATTTCCATGTTAAATCTGTCAAACTGCTAATCATCTTACACAATACAACACACAAGGCTATGTGTTCGACTGAAGGCTCCTTTTCGTCCCACTTCAAACCACCAGTAAACCCATCAACCCACACCACTTCCAAACCACCTATTTACGCTCTTCGCTCCACCAGCACACCTTCAATCTAGCAACCCCTACAACCCTATAGTAAGCATACAATGTATCAACACATATATAAACCCACCATGTACCAACCCACACCTCTCAGTGCAAACCAGCTATATAACCCCACAACCCTTCAACCTACCCGTAAACAAGCAACCTATAACCCACATATAAACCCATCAACATACACCCTTTCGAAACAACCATATACTTCAACACCCATTTTCAATGTACAGGTAAACCTGTAACACATTAAGTATAAACCAATCATGTATAAACCTCATTAATTCTGTACTGAAACTACATGCATATATTTTGACTCCAGTTTCCAAACTTTCACAAGCTTGCTCACCTACCTGCTGTAACACAGTGTGAACTATTTCGAACTTGTCTGCAAAATGTTACCAAACTCGAAATTGTCCAGTGACTATATATACGTAAGATATATACGTAAGACATTCACAAAAAAATTGTTGTTCAAAGTCGGGATAACAACGCTGTGACCAAAAAATATAGAAAGTCTCTTGAATGTCCCCGATTTAACGATGAGGGCGCTTTACTTTAAAAAGTAAATTTCGACAAGCTCGTAGGATAACTACACCGTGACCAAAACAGTGAATTACATACAGAAATCGGCCAACGCCTGTATTATCAATATGTCTATCTCCAAAGTAAACCTCACTCCGGAAAAGTTGCTAAATCTTTAATTTCCCCAAATCACCTCGAAGTTTTAGCATCTTGGTCGCGAATGTGTAACAGGGATGAAAGTAATTGAAGCTATGAGAGCGCGGTCTTCATTATCTGAATTCACCATTGTTGTCCCGAAACATAATATTATGCATGTAGGGGCGCATAATGTTTCTTAGATTCTTGATTTCCTTGCCTACAGGCTAAATATGACGTTTGACTTGAAGATACCCCACCTTTCTGGAAAGAAGTTATATCTTCTAGATCTAGTAAAGAGCTGATACATTTGTAGTAGCAGGATTCGTGTGATATTTTCCTTGTGCCCTTGATATTATGTACATGATATGTGTAGCGCCACCTAGAGGTATTCTATTGTTTCGCTAACCTTTTCTTTTTCTGGTATCTCAGTTGTGAAAGCTCAATTTTTGAAGTTTAGTATACAAAGGGAAAGCCCAGAAAGAAAATTAAGAGTTTTATTTGTACTTGAGATAAAAAACTAAGTTATCATAACCTTATCATTACGAGATGTCTTTTCACAGAATGCAGTGTAACTTCCTGTGTCATGCAGTTCATTGAAAGCACGGAAACGGTCGTTCCGTGCAAACTTGAATTTATCACTGTTATCTAAATACACAGAGAACGTTTTTCTCTGAATCAAGATGATATCTTCAAATCAGCCCATTATAAGTTTAAAGAGCGAATTTCTGGTGGACATGTACATTTACCATTATCTGAAGTACGCCCTCTCCTTGAACGATGACCGTGGGCAGGGCGATGATATCCAATGGGGAAATGGTCCAACGTGTTTAGTGTTCCTTCCTCTCAAATTTCCAAACATCTTTTCCCATTGTCTTTGTGTGTCTCGTGTTCTGTGTTAAGTGGGAGTAAATCAAGTCAACAGACATTTTGACAACTTCGTATCGGATGACATTTTACCGACGAGTTTTCAACAGTTGATACTGTGGCGTGTTACATGGGATTAGGTGCACAGGTAAAAAGAGTGTGGAAAGTACGTGGAGTTAAGTTCAGTGCGTAGAAAGGACTTGATAAAGTACAACTAAAGTAGAGTTAACGAGGTACAGTAGAATGACCCACGGCTTGGCATAGTCACCGTCTTTGAGCCGATTCGCCGAAAGTATGTACGAAGCGCTGTATATTTACTTATAAATGTGTCAGACCTCTGAGGAATAGTTTATTTAGTTTATATACTGGTGGTCGACTTTCGGTTGTGAAGCGTGTGCTGGAAGTTTCTGGTGAGTGTAGCGTGGAATTCTCGCGAGCTCTTGAAATGCAGGATTTAACCTTTTGCCAGAAAATGTCAATTTTTTGCCTGACTGCTACTCCACAATGAAAGGAATAAGTTTATGTGTCGTTTTGGGCCTGTTCGTAATGGCAGGTACCCTATCTGCTTACCCGTCGAACTCTCTGAGTATTCAGGAACAAATTAGACAAGCGTACCGCAAAAAAGAAGGAATGCGTGGAAAAATAGAACTTCTCGGCGAGAAGCTAAAGAGGAGGGTTCAAACTCTTCGGGAATCCATCCACCAAGAAGTCGAACTGGTCTTTTTAGTCGATAGCTCGTCCAGCGTTGGGTTCGAAAATTTCATGAACGAGTTGAAATTCGTGAAGAAACTGTTGGCTGATTTCACTGTGGCTACATGGGCAACTCGTGTTGCTGTTGTAACTTTCAGCTCGAAGCATCGAGTAAAAGTACGAATTGATCATATAAGTAAACCTAACAATACATTGCATAAGTGTTCCCTACTGAATGATGAGATGCCGACCATAACTTACGACGGAGGTGGAACGTATACCAAAGGAGCCTTCCTTGCAGCAGAGGTAAGAATTTCATAATTAAACAAATCGCTCCCCGTTTCTTTGTATATACATATATCATAACAAGATAAACTCTATACCGGTGATTAAGACCTATATATACACATGCCACCTATCAAATTAAAGCATTGCCATGGTAACAGCTCTATTAGTGACTGATTTCATGCGTGGGTGGGTTGTTAGACGGAGTTTCCCGATGGGATACTTGTGGAAAAATTCATATGGCTTCAAGGTAAAATAACTCGACTGTGTAGTCTTTAGTCTGAGGAAGTGATGCCAGAAATCTTTTGAAGGGATAGGAATAACACATGCCTACTCTCTGACTTTAAAACTACTTCTTTGGAAGAGCTGAAATGAACATCTACGAATATATTGTGTTGATATATGATGATAATGCATAGAGTCGTTATTACTTTTGTTTCCAATTTCATGGTACATTATAGAATTGATTAAATTGAAATTGACATGGGTTGCAGAGGGCAATTAGAACCCTATGTTCCAAGTATTTCCACTGCTGGACTGTAAGACACATTGTTTTATTCAGCTCTATCGGGCTTCTCTCTACTAGCGTGACGTGAATATTGTATCTTTACAGACAATTCCACTGCTAGACATACAAGAAAACCACACACTTAAAAACGTGCCAGCGTTTACTATTACTGTAACATTCGATGAGACCACGAGCTCGGTAGCCAGACAAAGACTACTGTATCATAAATTATTTTCTATCCACCCTTAAAAGCTTAGAAAGATCACACACTTGTCACTTGACATTGTTTGACGTAGTATTTGGTCAGTTGAGTTCAAGGCCAAAATACACACTGCGCTGTAAATTTCCCCTTGATTGAAATTTTTCGCCATCAAAACTTCTCCACATGTATCGTCGAATTGCATTCGCTCTTGGCATTTTATTACCATGTGATAATTACGAACGTAAAATCAACGACTTATGTGAATTTGAGCGACTTATTTTGTTGTTTTGGCATTGGGAACAATAAGCTTAAATAAACTTGAACGTGAGTGGTTTGGTTGTAAGGATCTTACTCGAAGTATTCAGTCAACTTTCACAGTTGATCAAGTATTTGTTGTACGTTGACAGGAGTAATCATATCTTGCTACGGTTCCTTACTATTTGATAATATTCATAATATGATACTGTAATAACAAAATGCTCATACAAATATGTGTAACTTTAAACTACGACAAACTAGCCATGCTCCTGCTATCACTGTATCAAATTGACAAAGGAATTATCCATTGTAGATAAACACACATCTGTTATTCACTCTGTAACATCTCTTACTATACTGTAACATCTCTCTGTCGCATACAGTTGAAATCTGCATTTTATCAACCATAATTCAACGGAAATTGGCGACAGTTTCAATTACAAGGTTCAAGTGAGCTCGGGTTGCAGCCTTGAGAGCGAACTCTTTGCACACTTAGCGTTTCGTTGAAAAGTTCAGTGCGCTCAGACAGCTTTTGATAAGTCTATTGGCCATATTTTGAAATAAAATACCAAATTTTCTTATCGCTAAATGTAAGTCCGGTGAAATGAACTTAGAACCATGCAGGCAGCTCCGTGTGTAAGCTTAACACTAGTTCAGAAAGTAGCTTATGCTTGAAAAACCTCGACAAAATATGTTAAACAAAACAAGACAAGTGTTGGTTTATAAGCGACAACTGATAATACATCAAGTACATATTTTGCGAGAATTTGAAGACGAATACATTTACATTTAATTTGTTTTAGTTTCCATTAATTAATGTTGGGGTTCCTTTATTCTTGTACCAAGAACAAGACCGTAAATACATTACGCAAAGTTCGCACTTATAGCAAAATCTCCACGTACATGTATTGTACATCTATGAAGTACAAACTAAATTTCTATTTTTTTTAGCAGTTATCCGATTCGTTTACACCACAAAAACACGTATATAGAGTACCATATAGGTCTATACCATACAAGGAACGGTTCAACAACTTTTACCTTCGATGTGGCAAGTGGTGAATCTCTGGAAGTTTTCACAAACGAAATTACTCTGGTAATTCTCAATAGCTGAAACCATGACATCTGTCTGTAGGAATAAACAACATTTCAACCGTCGTGGGGGGTTACCTTACATTTAAAAACATACCCTTCTACACAGCTATGGTCGGTTGAGTCTTGATAACGGTATTTACATAATATGTACCTAGTTGTGAAGCTTCTGTTCCGCAAAGTGTAAAGAATATTAAAACCCCCAGCTCATACTTGTCAACACATGGCGTACCCCAGAGTATCGCATAGGGCAATAACATTTATTCTGTGCGATACTTACAGTATATTGTATTGCAAATTTGTCCGCTACTTTACCGAAGATAAAATGAGACACCGGCAGTAAAGAAGTTTACATTTTTTTTAGTATCGCCTGACATCGTTAACAGCAACAAGATTTGCGTCACATCGGTTGCCTATTAACCCTATAGCTGAAGTCACTGACTTTTGCAAATGCCGTGAAACTCAATATCGGCTTCTATCTGATCTTCCCATTAAACACTCAAAAATCTATACTTTCATCAAACCATGTAATTGTATTCTACGGCGTTGCGTAAAAATCTTTCATCAAATTATCGCTGGAATTCCCATTTTTTGGGGAGTGAAGCCAGTAACTTATGAGTGATTTCAAAACTGAGAAGTGACCATACAACGTGTTATTCTAAACGTTGTTAGACAGTAAAGCTTGTAGTGCCATCTTTTTAAATCTGACAATCTGTGTATTACTTTTTAGACAGTCCTGTAATGAACCTAGTTTCGTCTTAATCTGTCACGCACACCTCTCCTCATTCATAACAGAATGTAAAGTCTTAAAGAATTCGAAAATATCTACTTCAGATTGTGTATTACTTGAGTAAGTGTTATTGTGAACTTTCTTGGTACCGATTGTTCCGTTGGACATTGTTTATTTCATGTACCGAAGTCTATCTATAAACAAAATTCTATTTAACCTTGTCTATTTCATGTAAAGTTCTCATATAAACAAATTTCCGCTGAACAATGTTTATTTCATGTAAAGTACGTGTACAAACAAGTTTGAGAAGTACTACATTGAATTATAGGATTTCAGATATTCATACCTACCCCGGTTCCTTATCTGACCTTTGACCTTTCTCCGCATTGGCTTTCTGTGGTTTGTATCTATAGTTCCGTTTGAAACCCATGTGTCCCAAGTTCTCACCATGCTTTAGGTGGCATAGGTTGAGTTTAGACTTTTTTCCTGGGTGGTAATACTTGCATAAAACCTCGATATTTTAAGTGTCAACATAGATGCATGTCTTCTGGCGTTCTTAGCAAAGTTGATGATATAATAGTGACGTCCTCTACATTTTAATATACATGTACCTCTACCGAATTGTGTTATCGTTTTTAATTACATGTATTGTGTGTGTGTGTGAATACCATGTTTGAGTTCTGACAACAGTAAGTAGAACACGATAGGTGCAGCACCCCCTCCTCGTGTATAAATTCCACTTGCACGCCTAGTCACAGCGCTAGCGTTATTTTGTCAACGGTCGAAGCCGGCATCTACCTGACGTGTACACTTGAAAAGCCCAATTTTATGCAATGTTGTAGCTTAATAAACATTTCCAACCATCATGATATACACCAAACGTCTACTTGAAACTAAGTTGTCTGTATAATATCGTACAACACAATATACCTCACTATCGCAGTATGTGTTACATTTAGTTCCTAATTTGTATATGCAATTTCAGTATACATTGAAAGCTGTTAATTAAAATTGCAAACAAACTAACTGGGGGACCAGACATTGGAGGTAAATTTATGTTCTATAGCTCTAGCCACAAAGCAAATTGTAATCTACCTGATTGTGTTACATAAACCTGGACGACTTATTTTTGTTTATGTCGCTGGAAAGCAAAAATGCAAAAATAGGTAGTAACTTAACTAAAATGCCTTCTTGTACATGAGCACAGTGTACCAGTCTGCTCACTCGTAAAAAAAATAATCTTTGAGAACAAGCTGAAGGCAGTAAATATCGCAAAATTTCCAGTATTTAAAACATTTAGATTTACAGTACCTTAAAAAGGTTGTATTATCCAATTCAAAACCTCTTTGGGCCCGTTTATACCGAAATATATTTGGCAAAGATGAAATACCTATTTGAGACACACTACAATTGTGAGTTATTGCAAGTCAATTTATAATTTTGATTGCTTTGAAAAAAAAGCTACCATGCCAGACATAACCAATACACGTTATTTTTTTGCAAAATATATATACAGTTTGGTGAATTAATCCCATAGAAGTGAAATTTCATTGAAGGCACACAATGTCAAATTTCTCAAACGCAAAAAAAAAATGAACATTCGTGTCTTCTACGTAATAATAGACATGAATATTCATCTGTCATCTGATACATACATACATACATACATACATACATACATACATACATACATGTATATATATATATATATATATATATATATATATATATGTCTGCTAAGTGACATTAGGCAACAATGGATCACTATATATGAAAACAACAGAGGTGAACTAGAGTTTAAATTTGGTGTTTCTTGGCAATCGCGCAAAATGTATGTGATGTCATGAATTTGTAACTACATTTATATATATATAACTGTGTTTGAGTCCCATGTGAGCTCACTGCAATAAAATAAATTCATACGCAATTTGTCACGAATTATTTACTATAAACAACATTATGTCTGAATCCAAACACAGTGATTACAAACTCATGGCAGTGATATGAAATGACGAAATGACACTCCAGTTCCTAAAATTTATGAAAATACTTATATTTCCCGGAGTGACGTCCCCCTATAATTACATAATTCTAAAAATCAATTTTTAAATAGAAATCGAGGAGAAAAAGTGACGACTCTCATATATATGTTTGATTATCGATTAAGTAAGTTTAAATGAGCAAAACCCCAAATAGATATCCAGCTATATATTTATCCATTCGTAAGTTTCAACATTACGAAGTAGAATTTGGAATACTTATCATTTGTGCAAAAATTTTGGACATTCATATTGAGAATTGATGTAACTTGGCATACCTTTAGATTGAAAGTATTTTATAACTGCGACACTTAATGTATGAAACACGGAGAGGGTATTATCAAAAGTGAAGGTAACCACCACCACCACCACCACCACCACCACAACAACAACAACAACACAAAACAATCATATAGAATGAAACCAATAATTCCAAATGCTGGCATTATCAAGTATAACTTCTGTAACATGAACTATTCCAAGGTTTTCGATGCCTGGAGATCGGCGAGAGGTCACGTGACTCTTGTCTAGGCTAGCAAAAGTACTACGTAACATAAATATTTAGAGTTCAATACTTATTTAGTAACTTGTTGATTGGTGACACTTTGTATCAGGCTGTACACGTAAAAAAAAATACCACCCTACTTCAACACTCACCCTGTGATTCTTTTTTTTTCAAACTGCCTTCCGGCAATTAATGAATGTATATGTTGTATGCTGATTAGATCCGCGTGTCGCTGTTGAATAATCCCAGTAGTCATATCTTTAAGGAGCTCTGGGCAATTTGAGACACTTACTTTTATCTACTAAATACTTACACATAAGTTTCATTGCGTTATATTTGCTGCACATGGAACATTAAAGCCACTCAAAGAAATAGAGATATTTTCCTAAACTATGGGTAATGGAGAGTCATTTCATGATTTTTACATCACTTACAATTACTTGTGATTTCAGAGAAACATTAAGTTGTTGATATTTTGCCTTGATAGGGTATCCTTGATGTGGGCCATTGCATTATGGAAAACAGCAGAAATAATATATTCATGGTTGCACTACGAATATTCCTGAGTACTTATTCCCTTCAGAGTAAAACATCACTCATGAATTGCATTTCCTGAAGTGGCGTTCCAGTAACTAAAATCCCGTGAGATCAGTAGCGTTCATATTAGTTTGATGACGTCATTGTTTTTTGATGTACCCAGGTGTCAGAATTCAAGTCGTAGAGAAACTGTACATGAAGTGAGTGTGCCAAAATGGAGCCCGGTGATAAAAATGGCATTTTGAGATCAGGCCAAAAACGTATTTGTGGCACCGGGCCCTTCATGTGACCCTCAGTCAAATTTAATTGACGATTTTTCTATCGGAAAATGTCATTTCGACAAAAAACTAATTTTATCACGGCTATTTTTGACACACACACACACACACACACACACACACACACATACATACATACATACATACATACATACATACATACATTCATACATACCGTCCACGCATATACAAACACAAAACACACACTCACGTCAATCATAATGTAGGCCACATTTCAAGGCACACATCGGCATACATGTCATACATTTGCGTACAATACCAGACGATACCAGAGTTTGATTGCGTTTACTTAGATTGAAAAGAAAGAAAGAAGGTGTTTGGCATTGGATTATGTAACTTTAACCCGAGCACTGCTTCATTCTGTACTATTTGGGGTACATGTTTAGAGTTAAGCTGTACACAGACATATCAGTTTCATCAATGTTTTCCAACAACTGTTTGTCGTTCTCATTGTTCATTCAATTTTCTCCCAAAGCTAATAACCCATAGTTCCATCTATAGAGAGGGTAATGTCGGAATGTTTTCAGATAGACCCACCTGTGGGTGACCCTAAAACGAATGACAACCTGAATGACGGAAAACGAATGACAGCATTTCTAGGTGGTAAACAGTGGAATGACACCCTTTTCTACATCCAGTTAGTTGAATGACACCCTCTGCACTGTAAAACCAGTGGAATGACAGCCGCCACTCTATAAAATAAGTGGAATGACAGCACTTTCAATGCTTTAGAACTGGAATGACAGCATTTCTAGGTGGTAAACAGTGGAATGACACCCTTTTCTACATTCAGTTAGTTGAATGACACCCTCTGCACTGTAGAACCACTGGAATGACAGCCGCCACTCTATAAAATAAGTGGAATGACAGCATTTTCAATGCTTTAGAACTGGAATGACAGCATTTCTAGGTGGTAAACAGTGGAATGACACCCTTTTCTACATTCAGTTAGTTGAATGACACACTCTGCACTGTAGAACCACTGGAATGACAGCCGCCACTCTATAAAATAAGTGGAATGACAGCATTTTCAATGCTTTAGAACTGGAATGACAGCATTTCTAGGTGGTAAACAGTGGAATGACACCCTTTTCTACGATCAGTTAGTAGAATGACACACTCTGCAGTTTAGAACCACTGGAATGACAGCCGCCACTCTATAAAATAAGTGGAATGACAGCATTTTCAATGCTTTAGAACTGGAATGACAGCATTTCTAGGTGGTAAACAGTGGAATGACACCCTTTTCTACAATCAGTTAGTTGAATGACACACCCTCTGCACTGTAGAACCACTGGAATGACAGCCGCCACTCTATAAAATAAGTGGAATGACAGCATTTTCAATGCTTTAGAACTGGAATGACAGCATTTCTAGGTGGTAAACAGTGGAATGACACCCTTTTCAACATTCAGTTAGTTGAATGACACCCTCTGCACTGTAGAACCAGTGGAATGACAGCCGCCACTCTATAAAATAAGTGGAATGACAGCACTTTCAATGCTTTAGAACTGGAATGACAGCATTTCTAGGTGGTAAACAGTGGAATGACACCCTTTTCTACATTCAGTTAGTTGAATGACACCCTCTGCACTGTAGAACCACTGGAATGACAGCCGCCACTCTATAAAATAAGTGGAATGACAGCATTTTCAATGCTTTAGAACTGGAATGACAGCATTTCTAGGTGGTAAACAGTGGAATGACACCCTTTTCTACATTCAGTTAGTTGAATGACACACTCTGCACTGTAGAACCACTGGAATGACAGCCGCCACTCTATAAAATAAGTGGAATGACAGCATTTTCAATGCTTTAGAACTGGAATGACAGCATTTCTAGGTGGTAAACAGTGGAATGACACCCTTTTCTACAATCAGTTAGTTGAATGACACCCTCTGCACTGTAGAACCACTGGAATGACAGCCGCCACTCTATAAAATAAGTGGAATGACAGCATTTTCAATGCTTTAGAACTGGAATGACAGCATTTCTAGGTGGTAAACAGTGGAATGACACCCTTTTCTACATTCAGTTAGTTGAATGACACCCTCTGCACTGTAGAACCAGTGGAATGACAGCCGCCACTCTATAAAATAAGTGGAATGACAGCACTTTCAATGCTTTAGAACTGGAATGACAGCATTTCTAGGTGGTAAACAGTGGAATGACACCCTTTTCTACATTCAGTTAGTTGAATGACACCCTCTGCACTGTAGAACCACTGGAATGACAGCCGCCACTCTATAAAATAAGTGGAATGACAGCATTTTCAATGCTTTAGAACTGGAATGACAGCATTTCTAGGTGGTAAACAGTGGAATGACACCCTTTTCTACATTCAGTTAGTTGAATGACACACTCTGCACTGTAGAACCACTGGAATGACAGCCGCCACTCTATAAAATAAGTGGAATGACAGCATTTTCAATGCTTTAGAACTGGAATGACAGCATTTCTAGGTGGTAAACAGTGGAATGACACCCTTTACATTCAGTTAGTTGAATGACACCCTTTGCACTGTAGAACCAGTGGAATGACAGCCGCCACTCTATAAAATAAGTGGAATGACAGCACTTTCAATGCTTTAGAACTGGAATGACAGCATTTCTAGGTGGTAAACAGTGGAATGACACCCTTTTCTACATTCAGTTAGTTGAATGACACCCTCTACACTGTAGAACCAGTGGAATGACAGCCGCCACTCTATAAAATAAGTGGAATGACAGCACTTTCAATGCTTTAGAACTGGAATGACAGCATTTCTAGGTGGTAAACAGTGGAATGACACCCTTTTCTACATTCAGTTAGTTGAATGACTCCCTTTGCACTGTAGAACCAGTGGAATGACAGCCGCCACTCTATAAAATAAGTGGAATGACAGCACTTTCAATGCTTTAGAACTGGAATGACAGCATTTCTAGGTGGTAAACAGTGGAATGACACCCTTTTCTACATTCAGTTAGTTGAATGACACACTCTGCACTGTAGAACCACTGGAATGACAGCCGCCACTCTATAAAATAAGTGGAATGACAGCACTTTCAATGCTTTAGAACTGGAATGACAGCATTTCTAGGTGGTAAACAGTGGAATGACACCCTTTTCTACATTCAGTTAGTTGAATGACACCCTCTGCACTGTAAAACCAGTGGAATGACAGCCGCCACTCTATAAAATAAGTGGAATGACAGCATTTTTAATGCTTTAGAACTGGAATGACCGCATTGCTAGGTGGTAAACAGTGGAATGACACCCTTTTCTACATTCCGTTAGTTGAATGACACCCTCTACACTGTAGAGGGTGTCATTCAACTAACGGAATGTAGAAAAGGGTGTCATTCCACTGTTTACCACCTAGAAATGCTGTCATTCCAGTTCCAAAGCATTAAAAATGCTGTCATTCTACTTATTTTATAGAGTGGCGGCTGTCATTCCACTGGTTTTACAGTGCAGACGGTGGCATTCAACTAACTGAATGTAGAAAAGGGTGTCATTCCACTGTTTACCACCTAGAAATGCTGTCATTCCAGTTCCAAAGCATTAAAAATGCTGTCATTCCACTTATTTTATAGAGTGGCGGCTGTCATTCCAGTGGTTCTACAGTGTAGAGGGTGTCATTCAACTAACTGAATGTAGAAAAGGGTGTCATTCCACTGTTTACCACCTAGAAATGCTGTCATTCCAGTTCCAAAGCATTAAAAATGCTGTCATTCCACTTATTTTATAGAGTGGCGGCTGTCATTCCAGTGGTTCTACAGTGCAGAGTGTGTCATTCAACTAACTGAATGTAGAAAAGGGTGTCATTCCACTGTTTACCACCTAGAAATGCTGTCATTCCAGTTCTAAAGCATTGAAAATGCTGTCATTCCACTTATTTTATAGAGTGGCGGCTGTCATTCCAGTGGTTCTACAGTGCAGAGGGTGTCATTCAACTAACTGAATGTAGAAAAGGGTGTCATTCCACTGTTTACCACCTAGAAATGCTGTCATTCCAGTTCTAAAGCGTTGAAAGTGCTGTCATTCCACTTATTTTATAGAGTGGCGGCTGTCATTCCACTGGTTTTACAGTGCAGAGGGTGTCATTCAACTAACTGAATGTAGAAAAGGGTGTCATTCCACTGTTTACCACCTAGAAATGCTGTCATTCCAGTTCTAAAGCATTGAAAATGCTGTCATTCCACTTATTTTATAGAGTGGCGGCTGTCATTCCAGTGGTTCTACAGTGTAGAGGGTGTCATTCAACTAACTGAATGTAGAAAAGGGTGTCATTCCACTGTTTACCACCTAGAAATGCTGTCATTCCAGTTCCAAAGCATTAAAAATGCTGTCATTCTACTTATTTTATAGAGTGGCGGCTGTCATTCCACTGGTTTTACAGTGCAGACGGTGGCATTCAACTAACTGAATGTAGAAAAGGGTGTCATTCCACTGTTTACCACCTAGAAATGCTGTCATTCCAGTTCCAAAGCATTAAAAATGCTGTCATTCCACTTATTTTATAGAGTGGCGGCTGTCATTCCAGTGGTTCTACAGTGTAGAGGGTGTCATTCAACTAACTGAATGTAGAAAAGGGTGTCATTCCACTGTTTACCACCTAGAAATGCTGTCATTCCAGTTCCAAAGCATTAAAAATGCTGTCATTCCACTTATTTTATAGAGTGGCGGCTGTCATTCCAGTGGTTCTACAGTGCAGAGTGTGTCATTCAACTAACTGAATGTAGAAAAGGGTGTCATTCCACTGTTTACCACCTAGAAATGCTGTCATTCCAGTTCTAAAGCATTGAAAATGCTGTCATTCCACTTATTTTATAGAGTGGCGGCTGTCATTCCAGTGGTTCTACAGTGTAGAGGGTGTCATTCAACTAACTGAATGTAGAAAAGGGTGTCATTCCACTGTTTACCACCTAGAAATGCTGTCATTCCAGTTCTAAAGCATTGAAAATGCTGTCATTCCACTTATTTTATAGAGTGGCGGCTGTCATTCCACTGGTTCTACAGTGCAGAGGGTGTCATTCAACTAACTGAATGTAGAAAAGGGTGTCATTCCACTGTTTACCACCTAGAAATGCTGTCATTCCAGTTCTAAAGCATTGAAAATGCTGTCATTCCACTTATTTTATAGAGTGGCGGCTGTCATTCCACTGGTTCTACAGTGTAGAGGGTGTCATTCAACTAACTGAATGTAGAAAAGGGTGTCATTCCACTGTTTACCACCTAGAAATGCTGTCATTCCAGTTCCAAAGCATTAAAAATGCTGTCATTCCACTTATTTTATAGAGTGGCGGCTGTCATTCCAGTGGTTCTACAGTGCAGAGTGTGTCATTCAACTAACTGAATGTAGAAAAGGGTGTCATTCCACTGTTTACCACCTAGAAATGCTGTCATTCCATTTCTAAAGCATTGAAAATGCTGTCATTCCACTTATTTTATAGAGTGGCGGCTGTCATTCCAGTGGTTCTACAGTGCAGAGGGTGTCATTCAACTAACTGAATGTAGAAAAGGGTGTCATTCCACTGTTTACCACCTAGAAATGCTGTCATTCCAGTTCTAAAGCGTTGAAAGTGCTGTCATTCCACTTATTTTATAGAGTGGCGGCTGTCATTCCACTGGTTTTACAGTGCAGAGGGTGTCATTCAACTAACTGAATGTAGAAAAGGGTGTCATTCCACTGTTTACCACCTAGAAATGCTGTCATTCCAGTTCTAAAGCATTGAAAATGCTGTCATTCCACTTATTTTATAGAGTGGCGGCTGTCATTCCAGTGGTTCTACAATGTAGATGGTGTCATTCAACTAACTGAATGTAGAAAAGGGTGTCATTCCACTGTTTACCACCTAGAAATGCTGTCATTCCAGTTCTAAAGCATTGAAAATGCTGTCATTCCACTTATTTTATAGAGTGGCGGCTGTCATTCCAGTGGTTCTACAGTGTAGAGGGTGTCATTCAACTAACTGAATGTAGAAAAGGGTGTCATTCCACTGTTTACCACCTAGAAATGCTGTCATTCCAGTTCTAAAGCATTGAAAATGCTGTCATTCCACTTATTTTATAGAGTGGCGGCTGTCATTCCACTGGTTCTACAGTGCAGAGGGTGTCATTCAACTAACTGAATGTAGAAAAGGGTGTCATTCCACTGTTTACCACCTAGAAATGCTGTCATTCCAGTTCTAAAGCATTGAAAATGCTGTCATTCCACTTATTTTATAGAGTGGCGGCTGTCATTCCACTGGTTCTACAGTGTAGAGGGTGTCATTCAACTAACTGAATGTAGAAAAGGGTGTCATTCCACTGTTTACCACCTAGAAATGCTGTCATTCCAGTTCCAAAGCATTAAAAATGCTGTCATTCCACTTATTTTATAGAGTGGCGGCTGTCATTCCAGTGGTTCTACAGTGCAGAGTGTGTCATTCAACTAACTGAATGTAGAAAAGGGTGTCATTTTACTGTTTACCACCTAGAAATGCTGTCATTCCAGTTCTAAAGCATTGAAAATGCTGTCATTCCACTTATTTTATAGAGTGGCGGCTGTCATTCCAGTGGTTCTACAGTGCAGAGGGTGTCATTCAACTAACTGAATGTAGAAAAGGGTGTCATTCCACTGTTTACCACCTAGAAATGCTGTCATTCCAGTTCTAAAGCGTTGAAAGTGCTGTCATTCCACTTATTTTATAGAGTGGCGGCTGTCATTCCACTGGTTTTACAGTGCAGAGGGTGTCATTCAACTAACTGAATGTAGAAAAGGGTGTCATTCCACTGTTTACCACCTAGAAATGCTGTCATTCGTTTTCCGTCATTCAGGTTGTCATTCGTTTTAGGGTCACCCCCCACCTGTAAGTGAAGAAAGAAGAGATGAAGTGATTTCAATAAAACGATACAGGAATACGTTTGTCTCCCTTGGTGGCATTGTTTGATTAAGGTTGTGAGTTTCACTCGCTTAATTCACTTGGGTCGCATAGTTCATTTGTACCAGGAGAATACTGTAACGTTTACAGAAACCATACACTTCAAAATAAGCACGTTGAATTTACGCCTCGAATACATAACAGAATGTAAAGGTAAATGCATGCCCCACAATGAACACGGGTAACGGATGGGTGAAACTTAGAGTCTCGTCTTCGGGATTGTAACTTATATCCCGTCGGTGAAAATCTCGTGGAAACTCTACACTAGGCATCGGGTAACAAAGTATCTACGCATGTTAACAGTAGACCAAAACATAGCTCAAGCGTCGATGCTGAAGCCACGACACACACGTGACCGCCTGTGGGAACCAGAACCACTGTCCGGATACCCGATGACATTTTTCAAATGTTTCGAATTTATTCATTGGTGTAATGATGTAATATTGCAATAGGTAAACACATTATTTCAGAATAAATGCATTTTTGTTCATGTTTACTTTGAAATACTTTAAAAGCGGAAAGCAAACTGAAGTTGCTTAGTAAAGTTTATTCGTCAAATAGAAGATGTCTTGCAACACTTTCTTTAATCAGTGCACAGCTGCAAAGCGATCTCGAACGTCGGTGATCTCTCGTATTACATTGACTTCTGTACTTTACATACGAAATTATAACAAATATTTACATTCCTCGCTACAGGACACGAATGTGACCATTAGCAAGTCAAGTTTCCATCTACACAGATGGTCGGACAATCTACATTCCCATCGCCATTCCTATGTCAGCATTCGTAATACACTTTTCATACTTGCATGTTGTACTGTGCTTGTTCGACATGCTTGAATACCAGATTTATGTGGTATACCCTGGCTGACGGCCTTCAAACGAACTTCTCTGTAAACACAGTGTCATTTCCACTTGTTTTGAATTGCCAGTTTTGAGATTTACGTCTGTATTTACATACATAAATTAACACACAGCATATTTGCTTGTTGAATTATTAGAGTAAATAGCCGCCCCGGATCGTCGTGTCTCATTAGTCGAGAGTCTAAAAGTTATCAAAACAACGCAGGTCTTTGCAATAGAATCTGAGATACACACATGTCAGTTCAATGTTTGACATGATCCTATAGTAGTTATTTCAGTATAACTTGACGGTGAAAAACTCAAGTGTCCCATTAAGCTTGTTGACGTAGGAAATAAAAGTTTTGATTTTAATGAGTCATTTGCATAATTATTGATATTTGGTAATTAGGCAATACCTTAATGCATGCTTTAAATTTCATATGACATGGTGCATGCATACATTGACGGTGACAAAACGCACACGTTCTATAAATTCATATAAATTTGGTGTATACAATAAAAGGATATGCGAATAACAATCCTTAAGGAAGGCATTCGGGTTACATCTGGTTTTCCAAGTAGATTAGCAATTATTTCACCCAAAAAATTACGTACTTGGAGAATAGTCTTTTGTGTTTTGTTTTTATATAAATTTCATCGAAAATCCACTCAGTTGCTAACTGTGGTGTTTTCCCGTCAATTAAAATCACCCAAAGTAACGTTTGGGTAAACTATACGTTACTAATAATTGGTTGGCATGCTAATGATGTAGGCAGGGTATGTAAATGACAAACATATTCAACAGCTAACACGTACTCTGGAAGAAGACAAAACGCATTTCTCGTTTGTTCGTTCGTTAGTTTGTTTGTTTGTTTGTTTGTTTGTTTGTTCGTTCGTTCGTTCGTTTACTTGTTTGTTTGCTTGTTTGTTTGTTGATTTTATTGTTATAATTCCAAGTTCATTACACATTAAACTAGTTCCTGGTTATAGACCTCAATGGATTAGTTGTTACACGTTTTGAGTGAAAGTGTTTTTGTTAACAAAGTCATACATGTAACAATACAAGGAAGTTCATAACTTAAGGTAAAATGTGTCTCTCAGGGCGAATTTCCCTTAAAATCAAACTTCTTAAAATCTCCCCTAACTTTTTCATATCGAAGATTGCTTCTGGACCTCTTGAAATAATAAAAGAAATTTGGGGCCCACTGTCATGTTTTTAAGAAAAATTTTCAATCCTTCATTTTCTCAGAGAGTTATTAGTATTCAGTGGCCATATTGGATTTAAAATGGTTAAATTTGATAACATTTTAACTTCTATTTCATAAAATTGTACGATGGCCCCAATTTCATTTTGACTTCAACCTAGAATGGGTTAAATTTCCGAAGCGCACCTCATTTTAAAGGAGTCTTATTGATTTTACATATTTGATATCTAAAATTCCAAACGGTTTAAAAATGAGAGAGAGAGAGAGAGAGAGAGAGAGAGAGAGTGAGAGAGAGAGAGAGAGAGAGAGAGAGAGAGAGAGAGAGAGAGAGAGAGGGGGGGGGGGAGGGAGGGAGGGAGGGAGGGCACAATATTTAACAAATGAATAATTGGATTGTGACATATAAGATTGATATATTGCTTTTTATGGTCTAAAATTAATGAAGTCACCCAATAGTAAGTATTGCTAAATGACCGTCGGTATATTTATGCATCGGATCCGAAATGATCACTTCACAGTAAACAGGTAATACAGACTAAATGCTTTTCAAGAAAATACATTTGTTGAAAACCTCCCCAACTTAATAGTGTAAGTATCTTTAATTGCCCACCACGATCACACACGATCTCCACAACGCTGTTATCAATTAATTGACGTATTAACACATACATTCTGGCCTTCTGTGTAACTTTGGGATTAAAACTAACATAAAAAGACTGTATACAAAGTATTCGGAATATGTGTCTAGAATCAACTAATATAATTACCGACGTACTCTAAGACATCTGACATACATGAACATTGCATCTTTGCACTTTGTAGAACGGAAAGTAAATTGAGGGAGAAAAGGTTAATACGTAGGAACGTTTTGAAGATTTCCGACATGGATATTTATGAACTGAATATGGTGTGAGTTTATGAAGTTAGACTAGTAGGCACTTTGGCACGAAAACCACAGCTGGCGTGTGAGGGGTCATGAGTTACCAACTCTGTGTTACATTTAATTTGATAATGGACTGTGTAACAGCACGTTTAAAAGTTTTTACTGCAGGCAAAATGCAACATGGGGGAGAAAGCATAAGCCGAATCCAACTCTCTTGGAGTTTTCTAATTTGAAATTCCTTACAAATCAAATGTTGATATACGAATTTTAATGTAATATATGACTCTTTGTAGGTGGAAGAGATATTTGCAAATATGTACAAACTTAATTATGTATGAGCAAAACGCGTATAAGAACGAAGCTGTCGGTATATACCTCGGGCGGTTTTATTGGATTTCCTATAATATGTGTTCACTTTACAAGACAGTTATCCGTACGTTAAACTGATTACCTATAATGGTTACATATGTATCATTACGTTACAAGTATCTGGGTCTGGTTTTATGAGGTCCAATAACATTTCAAGGTCTAATGAAACTTTCTACAGTAGGTTTTTAAAAAAAATCGATCTACTAGAAGTCAAGGGAAATTGTCAATGACGAGGCGATATGCACAAACGTGACGTTGCAATGGAGTATGTTAGATGCATTAGGTGAATTCTGATTCCACACCCTGAAGTCTTTCTTGCTATTTTACTATTATTATGCGGAAAATACATTTTGAAAGAATAAACTGAAGTTTTATAATGCTTTTTTTCCCTTTAAGACTGTAAAAATATATACATGCATTCTGTTCTTCTTGTGTCTCTCAACATCTCTTTCCCTTACTTTTTCTGTGTTTTCCTCCCAGTCTCTCCCTCACTCTCTATATTGGAAATAAGTGTTTTTTAAACATTAAATGCTTTTATGTGTTATGCACGGTGATTTTTTTATACCTAGTATTTAATAAGTACTCGTATATATTTTTACCTAATAAATTCAAATTCAAATTGTCTGTTTGAGCTGTCTCAGTCTGTTTGGTCCTCCATCCCTTATCGTTGTCTCCACGTCGCAGTCTGTCTTCCCGTCGCAGTCTGTCTGTCTGTCTGTCTGTCTGTCTGTCTGTCTGTCTGTCTGTCTGTCTGTCTGTCTGTCTGTCTGTCTGTCTGTCTGTCTGTCTGTCTGTCTGTCTGTCTGTCTCTGTGTGTCTCTCTGTCTGTCTGTCTGTCTGTCTGTCTGTCTGTCTGTCTGTCTGTCTGTCTGTCTGTCTGTCTGTCTGTCCGTCCGTCCGTCCGTCCGTCCGTCCGTCCGTCTCTCTCTCTCTCTCTCTCTCTCTCCCTCCCTCCCTCCCTCCCTCCCTCCCTCCCTCCATATCTCTCTCTCTCTCTCTCTCTCTCTCTCTCTCTCTCTCTCTCTCTCTCTCTCTCTCTCCTTCTCTCTCTCAACACATAGTTCATATTTAGTGAAAGCAAAAAACTAATTCAGAAGCTTTCGTCCACACTTGTGGACTTGTTCACCATTCTGATAATCTGGTGTGGACGAAAGTTTCAGTTTTTTGCTGTCACTAAATATCAGTTGTGTGCAGTGTCTCCAAAGTTTAATGTCTATTTTGATACATTATCCTACACAGACCAGCTTGTATCAATATTTGCAACATATCCTTTAACATAATTCAAGTGTCACTCTACAGAGCTGTAAATTGTACATGTTGAAATCTCCTGACTTAGTAGTCACAATTTATCGAGGGTTCCCTGGTTGATATATACGTTGTAAATGTTTGTATGTATCGGAGATTTAATTCAGGTCTGTTTGACGTATTTGTCAAACTTTTCGCCGATTGTTTGCGTACTAAGGTGATCATTAATATGATGAATTCGATGGGTACTTTACCCCTTCTTCTTCCTTCGTCTACGTACTATATTACTTCTGTGTAAGGGGCGTACTTCTTTCTTTCTCACCCAATAATTTATCATTTAGACCGGATTTACAACTTAAAATATGTGATGCAGTCGCTTAGCTTTAATTTGCGGTATAAAGATGTACTTGTCGAACTTTGGTAGAAGACTTTTACCCAAAGCGATTCGTTCATAACAAATAGAGTTATAAGGAGATAGTGAATATAAAAGGAAACATGGTCTAACAGCAAATATTTTAATAAATCATTCGCATATTTAATTATTTTGGGGTAACTATGCAATATCTAAAGAATGCAAGCTGTAAACCTCTTATAATTTGGTTCATATATTAGTTATAACAAAATGTGCATTTGTATGTACTATAGACATTTTTCGTCCATCAAAGGCATCTCTTGTAAAGACATCTGCTCTCTTTTAGTACAGTAACGCACCCCCTTGAGGAGATCTCTACTCCCAAGGCTTAATAACACATACCAGTCCAATGAAATAACGCTTCACTACTTACATGTACATTCCAAGTCAATAAATTAACGCCTCAGTGCTCACGTGAACATTCCAATCCAATCAAATTATCGAGAATATGTAAGAACAGTATGTGATGACAGCATGCAATTCAAAACAGTTAGGATATACCACGGAGACTATAGTATTGCTGAATTTCAACACTATCACAGTTTACTTGACATATCAAAGTGAGAACATGTACTTCAGAGTCGTGGTGAGATATGATATGGTCATTCTTCGCGTCAGTTCTAGGAAACCGCCCCCAACGTCAGTACTTTTCACCAAAAAGTAAATGAGATAGGATTCTATAGGTTACGATAAGACACTACACGTTGATTATGTCTGGATATATAATTTACATATGATTGTCCATTGTCACATAGAGAAGGTACTAAGGGGTGAGATCAATAGTTCAATGTAGGATAAAAAACAAAATTGTTTTACGGAGAGGGGAGGGGTGTTGGGGTGGTGTTGGGGTGGTGAGCCATTTTAGTTCTCATTCTACAAAAACGATTTTACTTTTAATGGACCAGTTTTGAACCCCTAAATACAAATATTTCTAAGTTTTAAGTAAAAGAATTTAGTTTTTATCCTACATTGAACCACTGATCTCGCCCCTAAATACGTCATGTAAAAAGTTACTTTTTTGATGAAATATATTAGTAGTGATCTTGGTATACGATATATGGACTGACAACTTGAAATGTCATATACTGTTATCGCATATAGGCCTAACACATATAACATATTTTGTAATCGTTCCCCAAATTTTGAAAAAGTTCTAAAGATTTGCTAGCCTTTCATCTAAATGTCTCGTTAAATTCAGATAGGTTTTTTGCGTTCATTTAGTCAATAAAATACAAGGTCTGTCTGATGTCAAACTGCTAGTAAATTATCTACGGCCATGTGTTATGTATTTATTTTATGGCTTGTTCATCTGTTTTTTATTTTCTTGTCGTCGTCGTCGTTGTTGTTCGTTTATTAACATTTCCACTTTTGGTCGTTTACACATAGTATAGCGAATATTTGACGAGTTTTCTATATTTGAGTTTGATAGTACGGTTGAGTTAAGGTGTTAAGGTGAATTAGTATATTGTTTTGTTTTTCATTCATTCATTCATTCATTCATTCATTCATTCATTCATTCATTCATTCATTCATTCATTCATTCATTCAGGCATGCATTGATACAATCAATCATGTATACAGTCATTCATTCATTCATTCATTCATTCATTCATTCATTCATTCATTCGTTCGTTCGTTCGTTCGTTCAGCAGTTAGATTGTAAGCCCCAGGTGTTTTGTTGTTGTCCTTTCGAATACCTGACTCTCTTAAATGTTTGATTCGAACAGAGAGTTTTAAACTCGGCTCGGAAAAACTCGACACAGGCAGTGTTCCTGATAACCGATGGCTACTCTAACAGCGGTGACCCAAGACCTGTGGCTGAAAGACTTCGAAAGCGTGGTGTTATTGTTTTTACGTTTGGAATTCATAATGGTAACGTCAGGGAACTTAATGCCATGGCTTCTGAACCTAAGACTGAACATTTTTATATACTGGACAGTTTTGAAGAATTTGAAGCACTCGCACGTCGAGCTCTGCATGAAGGTAGGTCATTGCCATGTCTGTCTGTCTGTCTGTCTGTCTGTCTGTCTGTCTGTCTGTCTGTCTGTCTGTCTGTCTGTCTGTCTGTCTGTCTGTTCGTCCGTCCGTCCGTCCGTCTGCCTGCCTACCTTATGGATGTATGTATGTATGTATGTATGTATGTATGTATGTATGTATGTATGTGCACAAATTATTCCCATTAGGTTGGCATAAAACAATATGTTTTTTTTTTAAATGAAAAGAGTCAAAAGAAATGTCGAGTTTTGAAGCCAATAATCTGTCGCTATAAAGTTCTACATTGGTTCCATTTCAGATTTGGCTGTGGGTGAACTTATAGAACAGGATCTTCCAAAATGTTCCAAACTGTGTTCAGAACGACATGGATGTTGTGATTCCATAGCACGGTGTGTGTGTGGCATACACACAGGACAGTACCAGTGTATTTGTCCAGCTGGTTACTATGGTAATGGTCTTCAAGGAGGATGTGCTGGTGAGTACAACATCTAAAATATATTGACTATGCGTAGAACCTTTCTATAATCTTAGAGAGGTACGTTAAATACGATATTATAGTATGTATTAGAATAGGTAAATGGAATGAGACATCTTGCGAGCCAGAGTAAAGAGAAGTCGTTTTTACATTCTTAGGTTCCTACGAATGGCTTTACAAGGAGAATTATAGTGTACTGGTAAGAAGTACATAACGAGAAATTTCATTCTGTGACTATTTTGAAAAATTTATAATCCATTTGTAACAACGACGATGAGTTAAATATTTTGATTCTATCATTCTATGAAGAGTGTTTGTGAAACAGTTAATTTACATATTCAATCTCCAGCCTGTCCAGCCGGCACATACAAGCCTACATCATCGGTTGGTGGTCTCTCTACTTGCATACAGTGTCCGGACAGAAACCATGTCAGTCCTGAAGCCAGTACCTCGCTACACCAGTGTGTCTGCAAGAATGGGTTTAGTAAGATTGGAGGGGATCAAGTGTGTGAAGGTAGGAAAGGGTTGTTAGATATAATTTCAGTAGGTCTATTTATATACATCTTACTTGTTACAATGTATGTCATATACCACACAAGGTTGTACGCTTTCAAACAGAAAATATTGGATTTGTTCCCTGGTCGTTCCACGTCATCACAACGCGAGTCTACGTCATTGATTCTATGTTCGTCGAAATATGAGATTAAAAGTTCAAACCATTGTTATTTTGCGAACTTATTTAAATTTGGTATGCACATCTATGATTAAGATATTCCCCGGTATCTTTATTTATACAGAAGGAGGAATTGGAAACTCGTGACATAATTTTTTTTTTTGAAAACGTGTCTTAGACTCTATATGACAAGGACGTTTGTAACGTCACTCGTAATCTCCCATGACTGGACGAAGAAACGTATTGGAATATATGATATACGTGAATACGTCTCTCTGCGTTTCATTTCGCCCCCCCCCCCCAATTCCCAAGCTACTCTTAGTAGTTTCATCACCAAGTTTATCTTGTCTCTACCATACTTATCATTTCATGCATGTTCAATATGTTTTCCAGTACATGTACATGAATGCATATGGAACATCAAAAGGTAAGATTTAGTGAAAGTATGATTGGATGGGGAAAAATATACAGTAACCTTAACACTTTACATACGAGTCGATACGACTGGAGTAAAATGAGCAGTGTTCACGCTTGTACTTATTATAATTATCTGCCTGTAGAGATTGCTTGTCCGAAGTTGTATCCACCAAAGCAAGGTTATTTCGTGGGAGGCAAATGCAGTAACACGTACAATTCAGCTTGTGGTATTCGATGCAAGTCCGGCTATGAAATTCTTGGTAGCAGTGTACGGCAGTGTGCTCAGAATGGAACATGGACCGGTGAAGAACCAAGCTGTAGGAGTAAGTATGTTACCTTGTTTATAGCCTTTAAATTATAGCCTTTAAACTAAATCACACTCTCCAAAGAACAAACGAGGAATCTACAGTGTACAGCTTAGGAGTGTCACACCACGGACATATTTCCCTGAAAATCAATTTGAAAGTTCTACAAAAGAGCTCTCCATCTCTCTTTGCTACATGGAAACTTGTACCTGGCACTTTTTGAATAATAAACAAAATTATGTTCACCGTATTGTTTTCAAGGAAATAAAAAAAAATCTGTTATATTCTCATTATAGTATTTGGTGGCCATATTGGATTCGAAAATGGCTTAACTTGATAACATTTCGACCTCTAGTTTATGAAATTGTACGGTGAACCCATATTAATCTATTATTCATTCATTCATTCAAGAGTTAAGTGTTTCGACTTAAATTCGTTGTCGGTAACTTTATATTGACACCTTTCAGTGAAGCTCTGTTCACCTGTGAAAGTTCCGAAGCATGGCAAAGCATTTTGCAACAAGCTAGACTATGCCTTCCGTACTGTATGCAGATTCTCCTGTTGGTCAGGATATCAACTGATAGGGACAGCAAGGAGAGAGTGTTTGGCTATCGGAGAATGGGGAGGTTTGCCTGCAACGTGTAGAGGTAAGTTATTATGCTATAAAGTTTCTCAGTAGATGTTTCTCATCAGTCAGTTTCATTGCTAGTCAGGAATAAGGTGTCAAGAGATAGAATGTAAGAGTATGACCATATTATGACCAGTTGGCATTCTTATGTTGAAAAACTTTTTTTTTTTAAATATAAGTTAATACAAGTTATATTCACACGTCGTTCTTTAAACATCATTGATAAGAAGTCGACCACATCAACTTAGTTTTATCGTAAAAGCGAAATTGATGGAAACACACATATTCCCCTTGCAAGTCTTTCTAATTTGTGAAAAATCTCATACTTTCAAATACTTCAATAGAATTAGGTACCATCACCATTTTTCTTGTCTTCACCAGAGATCACCTGCCCACCACTACCACAAGTAGAAAATGGTGTTGTCAGTCCACCGTACTGTACCGATATCAAGGCAATCGTACAGAATACTTGTATAGTGAAGTGTAAAAGGGGTTACGAAAGGCAAGGACCAACGACATACGAATGTCTTCTCAGTGGCGAGTGGTCAAATCCAGATAAAATTACAACGTGTACAGGTAAGATACAAACGTGCTGATAACGTGAAATATACAAGTTAAACGTAAAGTCCACGTGGTTATCAAATGGCGATCACATCGTTTGCACATGATGTAGATGGCATGTGTGATGATCATAAGATGACACCACAATATATACAAAGAAGACCACGATGTCCATTTGTTAGTTATCACATGATCCACTGTACCTCCACTGTTTTAGGAAGTGACTGTTATGGTAATAAGATATAATAGCCAATGAACAATTTGAAAGATATACACTGTAATATTATCCCTTAGTTATGGTCTTGATGATAGAGATAATGATGATATGGGGAGTGGTATCATATACTGAAACTAACATAAAAGTGTCTGTTTACAGATATTGAGCCTCCAGAGCTGACATGTCCACTGAATTTGGTGGTAGAAACATCTCCAAATAGCAACACGGCCACTGTGGACTGGAAAATTCCATCTGGCGAAGACAACTCAGATGATCCAGTATCTATAATGGTCGTACCGGCAGTCACACCACCACATACATTTCCTATAGGTGTACATGATGTCAGGTACACAGCCACTGATAAGTCTGGTAACAAAGAAGATTGCACATTCATGGTTATTGTCCGAGGTAAGATTATACATGGTTAATGAGCTGTATTCTTAAGGGCAATGGAAATATTTGTGCTAATATAAACTCTTTCCATCAAATTAATAAAAAAAGGAAACAA
Organism: Glandiceps talaboti; assembly: GCF_964340395.1. Classification (NCBI taxonomy): domain Eukaryota; kingdom Metazoa; phylum Hemichordata; class Enteropneusta; family Spengelidae; genus Glandiceps; species Glandiceps talaboti. The sequence goes on along the minus strand of NC_135554.1, from coordinate 23,203,577 downwards.
GATCGAAAATGCAAGAAAATACGACCCTCGATACTTGTCATGTTTAGGTGTTCAAAGGCAAATTGCAATTAATTGTGTCTGTGAATAATAGTCTATTGCGAATACTAAAATGTTCGACATTACAGGAAAGTGCATTCAACTTTTATTTTAACCTTATCCATAGACTTAGAAGCCCCTGTTATTGACAGATGTAGGTCACCAGAACCGATACTGTCGCCAGATCCAATGGTCTTTGTAGATTGGGAACAACCAAGTTTTTCAGACAACTCTGGTGAAGAAGTCGAGATCACACAAAGTCACTATCCAGGGTTGTTTACATGGGGAACAACTGTTGTGGAATACAAGGCAACTGATGTTGCAGGAAATTCTAGAACGTGTCGTATCGTGATTCAGGTACAAGGTAAGTCTAGGAACCAGAATAATTTATAATTTTTCTAAGTAAAAGCTCGAGCGATTCTGAGGTGTTTCCGTGGTTACAAATCACACAATATGATAGATCTTTTGTCGTTCTTTTCTTGATCCTAGCATCGTGGCTAGAACGAAGTCTTATCTCCGTATAAATACAGATTGAGATAAACGGTACAGTTTGTATAATGTTTTCATTTCTAGACTTCCATACCTAATCTATAATAGCAACACATCAATAAAGAGTTAATATACAGCAAATCATAATGCTGAAACACAATGCCCAAACTCATAACTTCCATGTTCCTCTCATGAATATTATAAGTGCATTTAAGTATATTTGTTTAATTAACACGAGTCTTCAAACTGTTTATCTTACTTCAAGAGAATTTATGTGAACTACCAGACAAACCCCTTCATGGTGAGTCTGATTGTTCACCTACTGACAACGGAATACGATGTTCTCTACAATGTATCGATGGTTATGGATTTGCCATAAGACCTAACCCTGGTTATTATTGTGATGCTGACGGTGCCTGGTATCCACCACAGCAAGACTCACCTTGGCCAGATTGTTCAGGTAATTACGTATGCATTATTCAATATGTAAATTATTCCCATGGCATTTTTGTCTTGCGAAATCTACTGAAGTGTGTGTTTTGTGCTCGAGAGAGATAGGGTGAATTTCAGGGAACTAAAGAACAATAAGCTAATAATGTTTACTTTGAAAGTTGATTTCAATTACGATTTAGATGAGGATTTAGTTATATGCGAATTTATGTTTTGTGACACTACAGTGAATATTCTCCACGTCCATCGCATTCCCAACGAATGCATAAATATGACCCTAAAATTCTCCATGTATTAATGGCCATTTATAGAGTTACATGATAAATACAGTTCTTACATAACACGTTTTGTTACACAAATGATATTCTAAGATTTCATGGTGTTTTAAAGCACTACTCTCGTAGACATGTCCGACATAATGGTATCACTTTAAGTTACACATGCTCGAAAACCAAAGCTGTTATTTCTTTCGCGACACGGCGGTGCGTCTTGGATGGTGCCGTAAAAGAGGCTGTGGTTTACGACGATGAGTTTACAAAAGAATTGTATATTCCAGGCAAACGTGGTTTAACCAACGCCGTCAAGGAGCTGACTGTCAAATACCGTACCATACACAGGAACTGTAACATCACCATCTTGGATGATATACCAAAATCCTTTCATCACCAGATGGCAAAGAAGGTACGTACAATCTCTAGTACGTTAATCTTACTCATTGTGGTCTGTCTGAGAAGTAAGCTTACTCACAACTGGAAAATGCTGGCGTTGAATAAAATGTCACGTTTGAATTTTGAGGACATAATGTTAGATCGAGGAAACAGTAATATTATCTGATGTTGTAATCAGTCATCTATAATTGCATTGATTATACCGGTCCTTCTGAGCCTAATTCCTCCTAACTTCCCTGTCCGCAACTTTATTACAGATTGGCGATGCTTGTCGCAATGGGGTTGTCTGTAAGTTGGATTATGTGAAAGCTTATTGTGAAAACACAGGTATGTATATCCTATCTTTGGGTAGCATTAATATATAGAATACATACTAATATTCACGATGGCAGCCACTCGAAGACCCAAAGTTAGTTTCTTACATCAGATATTTGCGACAGTTGAACAATCATACAAACCTTGGTCCTAAATTCAAAATATATTGAATTTTACGGTTTTTTTGTATGGTGTCATCAGTGGAATGTGATATATGTGTTGTCATAACTACCACAGACTGTCCTTTTGTGTTGAAAGTTTCAGAAGCGTTACCCTTTTGGAAAATGGGTCCAGGTATTGCAAAACAAAGAAGATGTAATGCAATTTGGAAGGAATGTGGTACCTGAAATGTGGTAACCGTAATTTCGTAGAATCCAACTACATGTGAATCAACGTGTTAGAATCTGTTCACCTCACCTCTTCTTTTCGTATATCGGTAACACTAGCTACATACTACTTTCTACTTTGCATGTCACTGTTTACATCTCTATCTTGTTGATTACGTGCTGATCGTATTTTCCATATTAAAGCTGATTATGATGAAACGTATAAAGCTTCAGACTTTGACAACGACCTAAGGAGAAGGAAAAGAGGAGGAAGATCTGACATTTCTCCTGAGGAGTATGACCTTTTTCTCGCAATGGGTGTCAAAGGTGAGTAGCTTACACATTCAGATTAAGCTAGCAGATAGAATTGGTTTTTAATTGTTGTTTTTTTTATTTGAAAAGTGTTATTTTTAAAAGAAATATTTTCACATCACACTACATTACATTACAAAAATGATATGTACAGTCGAATTACATAAAACAGAACAACACAAACACAAGCGGTGAAGGGATAACTTAAATAAAGAAAGTATTACAAATCAGTGTCCAAAAGAACTGGCCACTTGGATTAACATTGGTTTTCCTTTTTGCATTGGGAAGTTCTACTGAGCGGATCTCTTTGATCTTTTCTTTGAATAAAGGACTACAATGAGAATATTTTCCTAGCTATTTCCTAGAATTGGTTTTAGTAGTTTGAATAGAGAGTGCTAATAACATACTAAGTATATACGTATATGTATAAATAATAATCATATCAATTCTTATTTAACCTGTTTTATTTCATGTGTCTATCTAATTAATTGTGAATTATTAAATATGTGCTATCGTCACAGAAATTATTTGACGCACAGTTAAAATACAGAATTAAAATAGTGAATGACATTAGGTGTTGTATATGATTGTTCATTCATTCGTTTGTGTGAATTCACACTTACAGGTGAAGTTAACCTGTCTAAATCCTCTGATGAAAATGAAGAAGAACACAAACGGCGCATCCTTGTAGATGAATTAACAAATTTACCAATTACACTAGACAATGAAGCTACGTTAGGAAATTTAGATTTCTATGTCGGAAGTAACAAATTGTCCCCAAGTAATCCTATTGAATCCCAACCAGTTAAAGCAGTGTGTGAAGAAGGGACCGTTTTACGAGGAAATAAATGCGGTAAGACTTCTTATCTTATACCATACACGAGCCAAGCTGAACAAAAATATGGAATATGTACTCGACAACGCGTGTTTACGTCACTGGAATCAAAACGTTAAAAATTTCACCCGATTTTTCTTTGATATTACTGGCGTTGGTATAATTATGTTATTCTCCAATATTTCTCTTCATTCAGCTGGAAAATACTCGTGACCTAAGCGACTCGTAGTGACAAAGACCCCTTAGGTCACTCGTATTTTCCTTGGCTGAATGAAGAAAATTATTGGGGAATAACATCTAAATGTCAATATCTATACTGTGCTAATGGAAGTGACTTGACCTTCCTTATTGTTAATCACGAGCACAATTGTTGTAGAACAACTACGTTACATTGAACGAAGGGCAAGTTACCCAAGTAGGGTCTTGGATGTACAAGATACAAGAAAACTTTATTATATCTCGCAAGAGAAATTACGGAAGCGTGGTTCCATACATTAAAGACATATTAACATATAGTTGAAGATACAATAAAAAATATACACATGGTTTATGTCTTAAAAACGAAATACGATTCTTCTAAATATTACTATTATTAGACCTCTTCAAGTCAGAGATATTGATTAAAACAAAGCAATGTCTAGGAAATAAAATGTAAAATATCACTATTGGATTTAGGCGTTGGAAATTATCCTTAAGACAAATCTTCTTGAAAACTCAACTGTTCTATGTGTACTATAGGGCTAGCATAATTATTAACAATAAGAATGCGTAAACTAATACGCTGGATATCTTCTTAACTGACATTCCTCCTCTTTTTCGATGTACAAACCTGTGCTCAGCTGTTAACCCAATTTGGTAGGGAATCTCTATATGACTACACTCATGAACAAGAAAGCATAACAAAGCAAACAAAAACAAAGCAAGGAATGACAACTATGCCATACGTATTTCTTTATTTAAACATTCGATGTCTAGAACACTTGAACTTGATGGTACTTTCTTGACGGAAAGGAACTTCCAAACATTAAATCGTTTACCTAAACTTGTTTTTATGACATATTTGTTCATCAGTAAACTGTGCCTTGGGTACGTTCTTCAATACATCTACTGCCAGTTGTGAGAACTGTCCAATTGGTACATACCAAGATGAAGAAGCCAAGTTAGAGTGTCAATTATGCCCAGTCAATACTAGTTCGGAAAACCCAAGATCAAAGTCAAAAGACATGTGCTATCGTAAGTGGCTTGTAGCTTGTTCATTTGTTTTGTAATATCATTCAAACACCTTTAGCTGTAGTATCCATTACTCATTATCCATTATTTCTAGCTTTTTTTGAGAAGTGGAAAACACTGCTTTTCCATCTATTGGAAACAAATACACATATGCATAACTAAGTAACTACCTACCTACCTACCTACCTACCTACACACACACACACACACACACACACACACTCTCTCTCTCTCTCTCTCTCTCTCTCTCTCTCTCTCTCTCTCTCTCACTCTCACACACACACTTACATGCATGCATACATACATACATACATACATACATACATACATACACACATACATACACATTGTATCTAGACAGAAGTTAGTTGTCATGACGTGGCAAACAACCATATATGACATTTACTCAGTGAGCAGGGAGTCTTTGTCACTTTACATAATATATTATCTTCCTATTACATATTTCATCCACCAGCTCTTTGTAAACCGGGAACATTTTCATCAACTGGTTTAGAACAATGTGAAGGTTGTTCAGTTGGTGAATATCAACCAGATCAAGGTGGTAAGGATTGTATAGCCTGTCCACATGGTACAACAACAGCAAAGATAGGAACTACTAGCCTGGAGGAATGTAAAGGTGAGATATCTATCTTAAAATACTAAAATTAAATGCTTACTCTATCTCATCAGAACGGTTGTGTCTAGCTAGCTAGTAATTAATGAAACCCTGTCACACTGAAAACATGTTGGCAACGAGGGACGACTTATGTAATAACACTTAATTTTCTTTTTTATATCGCACTGTATGTCTTACGGTTTTTCTGTAGAAATGTGTCTCTCCACTAATGATTTTAATATCTCTGAATGGTAATATTTTACTAAACTATTTGGCACGTAGACGAGTAAAATAGGAAGGATCCCTTCAATTACCTTTGCTGTGTAACATTTAACCAGATACATGTCTACATCTTTTACTCCCATGCAACTACATATGTCATCACAGTGTGTTTATTTATTTTCAGAACCATGTGGTGTCGGTCATGTGTCGAAATCAGGTGTAGCTCCATGTTATCAGTGTCCAAATGGATACTACCAACCCAGCATCGGACAGATGGTGTGTTATGAGTGCCCTGGTTCGGTGGATACAGACACTATAGGTGCTAGTTTACAGACTCAATGTGAAGGTTAGTATTTACTGCTATTTGTGGTTTTAGTTACAGAAAGGTTTAAAAGTGACATTTAGACGAATTGCAAAGATACAATATTCTATGAGCCGGAATATTCAATTCAAGTGAATTCAATCTTTATTACAGTACACACACTACCAGAGAGTGTGGCATGGTACACGTTTTGAAAAAAACAAAATGAAATATAAAAGGTTCACAATTGATAAAATAACCTGCATAAGGTCTTAATATTTCGCCTTTCTATCATATATTGATGACGTAACACCAAGACTACATATTTTTTACATAATGGCAATATTTAGTTATTTTAAGGTGTTCAACTGGTTCTAAAAGACTTATTTTGTATAAAGTGTTTAACTGTGTTAAATTCAGTCATCTCATATTTTATCATTCTTCGGAAAAAAAATATTTTAAAAAAATTGTCTTTAACGAATATTTCTAGTTTTACCGTAAACAAAAACAAAACTAAACAAACAAATCATGTCTGTGGTAGAAGTCACAACTTTCCGAAGATCTCGATATGTACAAACAATATACAGGTCTTGGACATCGTTTTAGACCAACCTCTCCGACTGACGGCATATAAAGGTATGTTGGCTTGTCACCCGAGTGGATATGTCACGTCGGTTGGGAATACGCGTCAGAATGTCTTATACTCCGGCTACTTCAACATTCTGTGTTTCATCCATATCTGGATTTCTCAAGTGTTTACTGAAATCAATTACCATGTTTTGGTCTTTGCAAAGTCGACACCAACTAATTCTTATTAGCATAATCTAACAACGGTAGAATAACTGAACACATTATACGTGGGAAAAGTACTCCATTGCAGCGTGGTCATCCTGGCGAAATCACAAACAAGGTTTACCACAGGGCAAGCATCTAGAACAAATAACATACAACCGTACACAAATGTTTGTTTTTTAAAGCACGTCGCCGAAGCTGGCGTCAAGACTGAAACTAAGACCTTTGTCAGAATTGGAGTGAAAACTTAAGACTCTTGATGTTTTAAAGTAGACATGTTTCAAATGTTATTTTCAAGTACTTAGATTACTTAAAAGATTCGTATCAAAGTGTTTACTCACCTTTTTAATGGACATTTGTTTTGGGATTGTATCAACTTTACAGACACACTAAGTGGCCTTAGTTGTTCTCGGTGGACACAGAGTAATCCGTTCCATACTCAAGTATCTCGTTGGTCTCAGCAAGCTCTAGTAAGATTTACACTGATCATAAGATGATCTAAGATAACAACTCAAGTGGTATGTTTATGTTTGTAGAGTGGTCTTACAAATCCCAACGTTTAGGTTTCTTGACGTTTTTAACGTATATGCCGGTATAAGATGTATACCTTTTCACAATACGTAGGTTACCAATGCATGTCGCAACGATGAAACAATTTGTAGCATTGGAAGAGTAATTCGGGGAAAAATGAAATCCGTATTAAACCTTTTTCATTGTACGCTGCTGCTAGCAAAAGTCAGTTAGTCCTCAACAACAAGACCAACCCAAAATTACTAGAACTGTGTACATTCGGATCAGCCAAGCTTCTATTTTTGAAACCTCGGACATTAAAATTTAATAAAAAGACTCTTGGATACTGGGTGAATCAAATTATTGGTACGGATTCCTTCAATGACATGAAAACTAATTTTTAGCTGTTCTTACTGATTTGTACACATTTGTTATCCCCTAGGTGTGGATACAGGAGATGATAAAGTCCATGGTTTGCTGGAATACAATGATTGTTTCACTATGCCATGCCAAAATGACGGAATCTGTACACCTTTACCAGCTGGATTTCAGTGTCAATGTGTACCAGGCTATACAGGTTAGTTTTTAATAATTCGCCTCTAAAAAACATAAAGACCCATAAAATTGTTCATTATAATTTCTATACTAAGAAAAAACAAATGAATTGACATCATGGATATGGATAATAAATAAACAGGAAATTCATCAATTGAATGGTCAAACTCGGATTATTAAATAATGACAACAGCTCCGAGCCATACGCAAACTGTTTAAACTTGGCCCGAACCTTTGAGTTGTGTTACGTATAGCATATGGTAAAAAACGATAATTACTTTTATAAGTCATAGGAATGGACTGTCAAACGTGTATATCGTAACAACTGATACCGATACAATAGATTAATGATAGCTGTTCTATATATGTAACGATTTTGGATGTACTAAAGAGGCATCCTTTCTGTTCTACCAGCTAGGTTTAGTTGTGCGATCATTTATCGTGAAATGGTAATGGTTATTTAATATCTAGGAGAATTAATTAAGAAATATTCACCTTTATTGAGGATGGAATAATGTGGTGGTAGGTATGTTGTACTGATGGTTGTCATTCGTACGTCATTTTCCAGGTTTACATTGTGAGAACGACATAGATGAATGCGAAAGTAGTCCGTGTCTTAACAACGCCACCTGTCTAGATGACGTCAACAGTTTCCACTGCAGCTGTGTTGAAGGATATACCGGTAAGAAAGCATGAAAACTTACCCACTATGTGGAACATTATGTTCTAGGAACTACAAGTTCTAAAGTACTAATTCTACAAACCTTTGTATTCTGAAATGTGTATTCTTATTTTTACAGGTGAGAATTGTGAGGGTGATATCGATGAATGTGCATCATTGCCTTGCCACAATGCTGGCAGTTGTCTTGATCATGTTAATGCCTATCAGTGTATTTGTAGAATGGGATTTAGAGGTAAGTTGGAGTGAATGAGTATAAAGCTCAATTATTCCTTACATTATCTAGTCGTCCATCCATTACCTTACACAACCAATACAACATAGAATTCACTATGACCCACAGTCTTAATTTATTTGTTTCTTTTGAAACACTTACTGTTTATGAATTGAATGGCCAATAAGACTTGTATACATAAATCATATACAGAACGCAGTTGGAATTACAAGAAAACTGTGCAACACATTCATGATATTTCAGGTTTTGCATATTAATGAACCATATGTAAATGAACAGGATGACGTATTGCTATGTTCATAATTATGCCGCATAGAGCTCATTAATATATCAGCATAGCTTTCCATATTTAGTAAGAAAACATGTATTATTTATTCAAAGGGATTTCAATATCTTTTCAAGTTTGGTAATCATAATGATGTTAAGACTTTTTAAAGCGAGTTCACAAGTGATATTCTTGGGCTTGTTCAGTGATATCAGAGCTACGTAAGCTACAAGTCTACTTTTCATAATCAAACTCTACCTTTTCACGTAAGGTTCAAGTTGTGAGTTTGAGACAGACGAATGTGAATCTAATCCGTGCGAGAATGGAGTATGTAAAGATCTAGTTGGACGATATGAGTGTGACTGTTTCCCTGGATACTTCGGAAAAAAGTGCAATATAGACATTAACGAATGTTCTAGTCATCCATGTCTAAACAACGCAACATGTCAAGATCTTGTAAATGGATTCAGGTAATTCAAAGTTCATTTGATAGTTGTTTCCCAAGGTTATTCATAGTACGTATGTGATCATTATCGTTGTTTTAAACCGACCTTGTTTTAGAGATTACTCTTCAGATGGGTTGTGTTTTGTTCATTTGAAATATTACCTTCTTTGGTTTTCCTCTTTAATAAGCTGCTGCACCAACGAATGAAGAAAGAAGGAAAAATGTTTTCGACGTACACTTCTTTTATAGTAGGCATAGTATTTTTCGTTGTTGAGACTTATCCATGAAATTATGTGACCAAAGCATCTCGGTATACAAGTGTAGCTAAGTGATAGAACTACATACGTACAGCACCTGTCAAGGTATACCATGCGTATAGTCACTTCCCATCCAAACGCAACTTGTTTTCGTTGAAGGTGTGACTGTGCAACTGGTTTTGTTGGAGATTATTGTGAGATCGAACTAGACGAGTGTTCATCTTCACCATGTCAAAACATGGCACCTTGTCTGGATTTAATTGGTACCTACCAGTGTGTTTGTCCACCAGGTTATTCAGGACACCACTGTGACATCGGTAAGTATCGTTATCTCATTTACACGTACGAAATATGCGACGAACAATTAATTTTAAGTTACACTGACTGATTCATGCATGCATGCCACTATGTACTGTTACTACTGATTGAAATGTGCAAACCCACTCGTACAAGCAGTCTTATATTTATCAAGTATATAATCAATACAACGCATGATATGCGGTGGTTAACTCGTCATTAAGGTCTACAGGGTACCTACCAAGTTGTATACATTAGAATAGAAAACGTGGAAGTTATACAGAAGCCGTTCTAAATCACAACATACATGTATAGCATTGTTCTGTGCATGTGATGTTTATGGCACGAGTCAAAACGTTTATAAAACGTCATTATTTTTCACTATTTATCATTGATAACACTTTCGCAGGTGTATTTATGTTACTATCCACAATTGTTTCTTTCGTTCAGTCTGAAAATACTTGTGACTGAAATGTTTTGCCACTTGTCTTAGCGCGTAGTGACAAGACCCTCTAGGTCCTTTGGAATAATATCTAACCTGATGAAATACTTTTTGGGATAAACCCTAATCTATTAAATGCTTATAAAATATCAAAATAACATGAATATGGCGTTTTGTAGCTTGTATAGTTACATATATTTTTCCTTCTTCTAGAACTTCAACTCAACTTCAGTATGGTATTTGAGTTTTCTGGCACTGTAGATTTTGTTGAAGTCACAGATATGCCAGTAATACAGGAATTTACTCTTGCGTTCTGGATGAAAACATCTGATATAGAAAACTATGGTACTGTCGTGTCCTATGCTGTACGTGACCATAGTGAAAACACACTGGTTGTTACAGACTACAATGGGTAAGAAAGAAGGTTTAAGCGGCTTGATATCAGCTTCTCCAATTCAAAATGGCTAAGTGAAGACTCGCCTTTCTTAACAAAATTAAACGTTGTCACCGATACTTGCGTTACCTAAAGCATTCATTTAGCTAATCTTTAAAAAAAAAATTTAAGTTATTGGATAGCTACAAACAGACTGATTTGAAACCCTTCCCTCGGCTATATTCATAGTAGTTTTACGTATTTGTATGGACTTCCCTGCTGTACATTTGTATTAATGAAAAATACACTCTTGCGTAAAGTAAAACTTCACTTTGTTTTGCTGATTGATAGATGGTTCCAGACTAGTAATAAGCTACATACATGATAAAACCCTTTTAATAAGACAATTTTAAATTTATGATCTTCAAAAAACGATTTATCATATTTGCTTTGTAGTTTTGTCCTGTATGTAAATAATGAGAGGACAGTAACGGATGTAACAGCCAATGATGATAGGTGGCATCATATCGCAGTCACCTGGACATCAGAATTGGGACAATGGTACATCTATAAAGATGGATCTATGGTGCAAAGTGGTAATGGATTAGCAGCTGATACAACTATACCAGGTAAAGTCTTCGATAAAGCCGGGTCCTGGAGGACATCACAATCAAATAATATTTCCTTTGATTATCTGGGATGTTAACTACATTACTGTAAATGATAATCAAAGACGACACCAAGTCTTCCTGTAACATATACGATTCAGTTACTTTTAATATCTTTCAGGATTACATAAAATAGATCCCAGCAATGCTTCCCGGGACAATACTAGACCAGTGATTTGTCTTTTGTTGTCAATTAATATCTGTTAAATTAATTAATATCTGTTAAATCTCCCTTGACATTAAATAGTCATATGCACCCTCCTGTTGCTCAAGTATCAGAATCAGAATGCAAGATCGTGATATCGTCCTAGCCGGTATGACCATTTAATCATCTTCCCAAGGAAGAGCAGCGTGCATTGTGTTTGTTCATTTTTCAATTTTAAGCACTATCCTATATGTATTTTCTGACATGTCCAATAAATTATCGTTTTTAGGAGGTGGTATATTAATCATTGGCCAGGAGCAGGATGCCTACGGTGGAGGATTCAGTGCTCCAGAATCTTTCCTTGGTGAACTATCACTTCTTAATATCTGGAATCAGGTATTCAGCCAGAGAGAAGTTGGTGATATATTGTACAATTGTGAAAAATACTTTGGAAATGTGAAATCTTGGCCAGATTTCATTGATGGGATACAAGGAAGAATTCACACCAAGTCAAATGACTTCTGTCAAGGTAGAGTATGTATGTATGTATGTATGTATGTATGTATGTATGTATGTATGTATGTATGTATGTATGTATGTATGTATGTGTGTGTATGTCTGTGTGTGTGTCTGTGTGTGTATGTATGTATGTATGTATGTATGTATGTATGTATGTATGTATGTGTGTGTGTATGTATGTATGTATGTATGTATGTATGTATGTATATGTATGTATGTATGTATGTATGTATGTATGTATGTATGTATGTATGTACGAGTACAGAGGTAATGAGTACAAGAGTCGGTTGAAGGAGGAGGAAATGATTATCCGATCCATCTCAGAATGATGGAACCCCATGGAATCAATAGATTATTTATATCACTCCCTAATAGCTAACTACGTATATTCTATCTTTCAGACGTGTTCTATCATAGGGTTCTTTTTGGTGCATGCGACTTTTAGATCTTTCCTCACATATTTTACCGTTTATAAGAACTTGCGGTGTGTCGTTCCATTCCATAACATTTAGATATATAGTCAGGTGATGACTGACTATTATCTGGCATTGACATCCTATGAGAAAGAATATATGATTTGAAACATCAGGATTGAATTTATTTATCAGGACGGTCTCCTCATTACTTTTGCACTCCAAATAGAATAACAATGTTTGCAGAATTTGATATGAATCTATGATTACACGATTGTTGCATTCTACAGGTTGTCAATTCCCTCAAACTCCTCTAAATGGAAGTTACATCGGGGGATCTCCGGGTTCTTGGGCTGAGCCTGACAAAGAGATACAAATGAGCTGTGACCCAGCATTTGACCTGGTTGGTGCATTGTGGAGTAAATGCCAAATTCATGGTGGATGGTTGCCAGATTTACCCTTCTGTAGATGTAAGCTATTCTCATTTCATAGAAAACCTTCGAATTGTGAAAACATACCTTGCTGAAAAGACCTTAAGAAAGATCTTACACTCAGCTTCAAACTGGTTAAATTGAAACTAAAGGCAGTGGGTTTGGCTCTCTGAATCTATTAGCATCAAGTCATTTAATTAAACAATATACAATGAAGCCAAAGAAACATCTAACAATTGCTTAGCAGATATCATGTCAGTGCATACTTTAGTGTTAATGACCCCACTATTTACACCTATTACTAGAGTTGATTGTGTGTTTTAGAAAATTCTATTGTCTCTCTCATTCCTTTAAGTAAAGAGTTGTGGTTATCCAGGAACCCTGTCTGATGGTCAAAAGCTTGGAGTTAGTTATTATGTTGGTGATACAGTCAGGTGGCAGTGTGATTTCGGATATACTTTGGTTGGCAATGCTGCCATCACATGCACATTGGATGGAACATGGAGTGGGGCCAAACCAGTGTGTAAAGGTATGTTAATAGACACCCTTATTGCAATCTAAATCACTATGGTACAAGAGTAAAATTTTAACACCTTTTAAACATTTTCGTTGTTACAGTGAAATGGTAAATGTTTTAAAAATTGTTGTTTCCCGCTATCTTTTGCAGAAATTGAATGCAGTGATCTTCCTCAAGTAAGATATGGTACAGTGACTAGTGTGGGCAGGGCAATAAGACGATTTGGGGCTCAGGTAACATTCACTTGTAACACTGGATATGAAATGAAAGGCATTGAAAATGTCCGCTGTCAGTCAGATGGTTCATGGAGTGAAATTCCAAGCTGTGATCCAGTTGAGTGTGGTCCACCAAATCAAATAAGTTATGGCAAAGTAGAAAAAAATGGGCATAGTTTTGGTGCAGTCCTTCGATATACCTGTGACAAAGGCTTTGTACTATCTGGTGGTGAAGTAAGATCATGTGGTGCTGATGGCCAATGGACAGGAGAGGAACCATTTTGTCAAATTGTCACCTGTGAGCAGCCCCCTGGAATACTTAATGGAGATATGTCTGTCAGTGCATACACTTATGGCAGTGTTGCTGAATACTGGTGTCACGATGGTTATATTCTGAATGGCAATGCAAAAGCAGATTGTACGGAGCATGGTAATTGGACAACTCCTCCTACCTGTATATTGGGACAGTGTAGTGACCCTGATGTTCCAGAACATGGCACCGTTAGCGTGACAGGAACAAGATTTAAAGACACTGCTACATATGAGTGTTATGTTGGCTATGATTTGTTAGGTGTGAAAGCTAGAATATGTGGAAGTGATATTACATGGAGTGGGGAAACACCAAAATGTGAACCCGTGTCCTGCGGACAACCCCAAAAGGTAGCTCATGGGGTGTATACAGATTCTGTGTACCTTTATGGAAATGTGGTTACATTTGAATGTGAAATGGGTTATGTTATGACTGGCAATTCATCTATAACATGTCAATCAAACAGACAATGGACAGACTATCCTGAATGTAATCCTATAGAGTGTGGTGAATCTCAAGTGGTGCCAAATGCAGAGTTCAATAGCACTGGAAAAACGTTCGGTCATGTCACTTTTCATCAATGTCATGAAGGTTTCATATTACACGGATTCCCAAGTCAGGTTTGCCAGCATGATGGTTTCTGGACACCTGGTCCTATCTGTGAACCAGTGGACTGTGAAACCCCTCCAGATGTGGCAAATGCAAGGAAGACTGGACAAACCCACATTTATCAAAGTGTTGTAAATTACGATTGTGACAAGGGACATGAAATGAATGGAGTTGGCCAGATCGAATGTAAATCCGATGGAATGTGGACCAAAACACCACAGTGTATTATTGTTGATTGTGGGACCCCACCTGAAGTTGTGAATGCAATCAAAGCAGCTAGTAACACCATATATGGCAGTCTGGTTAATTACACGTGTCAAGCAGGTTATATTGGTAATGATGACATGTTTATCCATTGCCAGACTGACAAGACTTGGAGTCCAGCACCAGTATGTCGACCAGTTAGCTGTGGCTCACCATGGTCTGTGAATCATAGTACTATCAGTGGTGGGGATTATACTTTTAACAACACTGTTGTATATTCATGTGAATATGGTTACGACCTTGTTGGTGTTTCTGAACATAGTTGCCAGGAAAATGGGTTCTGGAGTGGTGAACAACCCAGCTGTACACTTGTTAATTGTGGTGAACCACAAGCAGTTCTACATAGTAAACATACTGGACAAATATTTACCTATGACAGCTCACTGCATTACACTTGCAATTATGGGTATGAACTACGGGGTAGTGGAGTGGTGACCTGCAAGGGCACCGGCAAGTGGTCTAACCTTCCACTTTGTACTCCAGTAGATTGTGGAAGCCTGCCAACTATTTATCATGGCTCTGTGAATGCCACGGGTGAAACATATAATCATGTTGCCCAATACAAATGCAGTACTGGGTACCGCTTGAGTGGAAACACAGAAATTTCTTGTCTTGGTAGTGGAAGATGGAGTGATGATCCCCCATCTTGTCAGATTGTCTCATGTGGTTTACCCAAGAGAGTGAGTAATGCTGAAATTAAAGGAAGTTGGTATCTATTTGGGAACAGAGTTCACTATACTTGTAATGAAGGCTATAACCTGACTGGGAATGAGACAATAGAATGTTTGGCAACAGGAAACTGGACAACTTCACCCTCTTGTTCTCCTGTAGTTTGTGGGGAGCCAGAAGCACTACCAAATGGTATACAGGAATACACTGGTACCGTATTCCAGGACAGAGCAACTTATACTTGTAACACTGGGTATACTTTACAAGGAGAGAATCCCATAGTTTGTCAACATACTGGAAAGTGGAGTAAAATGCCAGTGTGCAAACCAGTATCCTGTCCAATTCCACAGACTGTCTTACATAGCAGTGTTAAAGTAACTGGTATTACCTTGGGCCACAACATAACTTACGAGTGTGAATCTGGTTACCACCTGAGAGGGAGTGGGCAAATGTCATGCCAACCTGACAAATCGTGGAGTAGTTTGCCACCTAAATGTGAAATTGTTCAATGTGGGCCCCCAGTTGATGTAAATTATGCTACTGTAAATGGTGATGAGCATACATATGGCAGCGTGGTTTATTTTCAATGTATACCTGGATATAAGATGCTTGGCAATGGAACGGTGTATTGTCAACACACTGGTAAGTGGACAATCCCACCAGTTTGCTCACCTGTTAGCTGTGGGTCGCCAGAAGACGTGCCACATGGCATAATAAAAGGAGAAGGATACACCTATACTCAAAGTGTAACACATGAATGTGATGTAGGATATATGCTGAAAGGTAACACACAAAGAATATGTCAAGCCAATGCAACATGGAGTGGTGCGGCGCCTGTCTGCATGATCATCTCATGTGGGAAACCACCAAATGAACCACATTTGGTACAAAGTGGTTCTCAGTATATTTTTGGAAGTGTTGTGAATTACCGATGTGATGCAGGATATCGATTATCTGGAAACAGAACAATTATGTGTCTTGCTGATGGAAAATGGACCCCGGGGGCTGTATGTAACCCTGTTGATTGTGGTGCCCCTGAAGAAGCCCCATATTCTGAAACCTTTATAAGTGGAACCACCTTTGGCGAAGATGTTATGTATCAATGTGATATAGGTTATCTTCTTGAAGGTGACAGACAGAGACGGTGCTTAGAGAGTGGTATTTGGAGTGGAAATGTTCCAAGATGTGAGATTGTAATTTGTGGTGATGCACCAGTTGTACAATATGCCTCACATAACGGGTCTTCCTCACATGATTATGGTGATGTCATCCATTATGCATGTGATACAGGGTATGAAAAGACAGAAAATCGTTTAGTAAAGTGCAAAGACTCTGGGGAATGGACTGATCTGCCTGCATGTGGTCCAGTCTCATGTGGAGTCCCAGAAACAGTTCCCAATGGCAAGGTCGAAGCAACTGGACACACCTTTCAACACACTGCAGCATATACCTGTAATGCTGGGTATCATTTGCGAGGAGTTTCTGTTAGAAGTTGTCTAGCTGAGAAGGTATGGAGTGATATTGCTCCTACATGCGATATTTTAAGCTGTGGATCACCACCTCATGTTATTCACTCGACATACAGTGACAGCAATGGACATACATTTGGCAGTTTTGCTGTATATGAGTGTGACAGTGGTTATACATCAGTTGGGACAAGCAAAGTACAGTGCACTGAAACTGGACAATGGGGTGCTCCACCTGTGTGTACTCCAATATCCTGTGGTAATCCACACCAAATTGTACACGGCTTCATTGCATCCTCTGGTAGTTCTTACAAACAGAAGATTTTATATCAATGTGATGCTGGCTACCAATTAATTGGTGATGCAGAACAAGAATGTCTTGCGAATGGTCACTGGAGTGGTACCCCTCCTGAGTGTAATATAAGATCATGTGGTTTACCATATGAGGTGGCCAATGGCGATTTTACAGGAGAAATGTTTACCTTTGGTAGTATTGTAACATACACTTGTCACATAGGATACAATTTGAAAGGGTCACAAAGAGTTGAGTGCTTAGCAAATGCTGTGTGGACACCTGAACCAACATGTACACCAGTACTATGTGGACAATTAGAAGAAGTTCAACATGCAATTGCAACATTTACAGGCCACACATACAGCCATGTGGTAAATTACGCATGTCATATTGGTTATACTCTTATTGGTGATGAGCAACGTATCTGTCAAGCTGAAGGCAAATGGAGTGGCGAGTCACCAGTCTGTGAGATTGTGACATGTGGATCAGTTCCAACTGTCCAATTTGCTTTTCAAGTTGGGAGTGACAACACCTTTAATAGTATTGTGAGATACACTTGTCAACAAGGTTATGAACTCAGAGGGGAAAGGATAGTTAAATGTGAAGCATCTGGTGAATGGAGCACACCTCCAGTTTGTATCCCAGTGACTTGTCGCTCTCTCACAGATATACCACATGGTGTGCTTTTTATGCCTGACAACACTTATACTGGTATTGCCACATATGAATGTCAAACAGGCTACAGAATCAGGGGAAGTCGGCAGAGACGATGTCTGGCTAACAGATTCTGGAGTGGAAGTCTTCCAGTGTGCCAACTGATATCATGTGGCCAGCCAGAAGATGTACAACATGCCACTTATTCTGACACAGAATTCACTTTCGGTAGTTCTGTTTCTTACATATGTGATGTTGGTTATGACACAGTTGGGGATCCATCTGTTGAATGTGTTGCAAGTGGTCTCTGGACCCAAAATCCAGTCTGCATGCCAATAAACTGTGGAGCACCACCTCCAGTACCCCACGGAATAGCCATCGGGGACGATTTCTCATATGGAAAAGTTATAAGGATTTCTTGTAGACTTGGTTATACTGTGAAAGATAAGGAAGAAAATATGAGATGTCAGGCAAACAAGATGTGGTCAGCTGCTCCAGAATGTGTGCCACAGAACTGTGGTGAGCCTAAACCAGTACCTCATGCCACAATGAGAGGCAGCAGATACACTTATGGCAGTCGGGTATACTTTGACTGCAACACTGGTTATGAATTACATGGTAGCGACTTGATGTTGTGTCAAGTCAGTGGAGAATGGACAGCACCTCCTACATGTACACCTGTAACTTGTGGCAATCCAGATGGTATAGAACATGCTATCCTATCCAGCACAGGACATAGCTTTACAGATATAGTAACTTATCATTGCGAAGATGGTTACAATTTAGATGGCCAAAACCAGAGAGAATGTCAATCTAATGGACAGTGGAGTGGTGAGTTGCCGCAGTGTCTCCGTATCTCATGTGGGCCACCAAAGAAAACTGATTATGCAGTATTACTGGACACAGATTATTTCTATAACAGCGTTGCTCGTTACAACTGTCGACCAGGGTATGAACTAATAGGTGCTGACCAAGTGATATGTACATCCAGTGGATCATGGAGTCCAGAGCCGCCAGTGTGTAATATTATCAATTGTGTTACTCCAAACCCAATTCCCCATGGTTCTGTTCATGGTCACAACTTTTCCTACAATAGTGTGGTTACCTACAGCTGTGACTCTGGCTACAAGCTACACGGAGTTGGGAGTCAGACATGTTTACTTAACAAAACATGGAGCTACACCCCACCTATATGTCAACTGATAAAATGCAATGCTCCAGAAGATATTCCAAATGGCAGATTTGTAGGTGACAACTTCTTCTATGGCTGGACTGTCCAATACTCTTGTGATCTAGGCTACATCTTGCATGGTGAAGGCATAAGAAGATGCCAGGCAGACTCTTCGTGGAGTGGACCAACCCCTTCCTGTAAACCACTTAGTTGTGGTGCGCCATCTGCTATAGCCAATGGAAGACATATCGTGCTGCTTGGACATGACTATAATTTGGGAAGACGAATACGATACATATGTGATGCTGGTTATACTAGCAGTGCAGACGGAGTACAGGTGTGCATGAATGATGGACTTTGGCATGGGGAAGTGCCTGTTTGTAGTAGGATATCATGTGGTCAGCCAGTTGTAGCAGCGCACAGCTTTATCAAATCCAGCAGCTATGAGTTCGAGAATATTGTAGAATATGACTGCATGCCTGGCTATGATTTGAAAGGTGAAAGTAGTCGTCAGTGTCAGTCGAATGGGCAATGGAGTGGTGCTGTTCCTACATGTGAACCTGTGTCATGTGGCCCACCCCCAACTGTCATAGATGCAACAGCACATGGTGGTCATGTCACATTCAATAGCATTGTCAGCTACACCTGTAATGTAGGGTACGATCTGCAAGGTTCAAATACTATACAATGTTTGGCCAATTCTTCGTGGTCTGTTGTAACTATAGTATGTACTCCAGCTCTGTGTGGGAAACCACCAAGATTGAGGAATGGGAACTATCATGGAAAGGACTATACATTTGGACACTATGTGCATTATTATTGCCATCCTGGTTACATTCTTCAAGGTAAGTACCCTTTGCACTTATGATTGTCAACACATCACCTGTGGATAATTAACAACTACTGAAGAAATATAATATCTTTTTACAAGTATCTAATTTAGTGAATATATCTTTGCTAACTTAGTTGATGAAAAAAATGTCCCAACTGCAGGTTGTGCTGGTTTAATACAATTTTATTGTAAAACTATCTATATATAATACAATAGTTGAGCAGCAGTACCTTTTTCTGAGGAAATATTTATTGATTGGCCAATTATTATATGGCTCAGGATATGTAAATTGACTGAGAAAAGACAAAAAAGGATAAAAACAAGTACAATTCATAAAATCTTAATTATGAATATGTATTCATTTGTACAGTGGGGAGTGTATTGTACATTTATGAGAACACTGAAATCAAAATGGATCATACATGTTTAAACTGGAGAAAATGAGTAACACCAGAATGGTATGGTATAGTGATGTAAAGACTTTTGTGGTGGGAACATCGTTACAAGTTTTGTATCAATAAGTTTAACAAAAACTTTCATATGCGTCCTCTCAGGGGGATCAAACCAACTGTGTGGTGCTGATGGTCAGTGGAATGGCACATCACCTAGGTGTCTACCAATTCAGTGTGGTACACCTCCACAGATAACAGCTGGCAGTGTGATGGGCAATGATTGGACACTTGGTAACACTGTGCACTATGATTGTTATGATGGCTACAACCTGAGAGGCAATAGTAGCAGAACATGTCAGGCTAATGGAGAATGGAGTGGCCATACGCCACACTGCCAACCGATATCATGTGGTCTGCCACCTACTGTAGCTTACAGCCATGTATCAGGTAAGTCTTGCCAACTTGTATCATATAGTTCGCCACCTACTGCTCACAGCCATGTATCAGGTACGTCTTGACAACTTGTATCATGTGGTCTGCCACGTTCTGCTCTCAGCCATGTATCAGGTAGTTCTTGCCAACTTTTATAATATAGTTCACCACCTACTGTAGCTTACAGCTATGTATCAGGGAGGTCTTACCAACTTTTGTCATGTGGTTCACCACCTACTGCTCACAGCTACCGGGTATGTATCAGGTAGGTTTTACCAACTTGTATCATGTGGTCTGCCACCTACTGCTTACAGCTATGTATCAGGTAGGTCTTACCAACTTGTATCATGTGGTTCACCATCTATTGCTTACAGCTATGTATCGGGTAGGTCTTGCCAACTTTTATCATGTGGTTCACCATCTATTGCTTACAGCTATGTATCGGGTAGGTCTTGCCAACTTGTATCATATAGTTCACCATCTATTGCATACAGCTATGTATCAGGTAGGGCTAACTTTCAAATCAATAACAAACTGAAAAACTTGAAGCTAATTATAGAACTGTAACCTCTGCTGCCCAGATTGAGAATATTGTAAACTTTTAAGAACGAAAAAATGAATACCTTTCTTTGATACTTGTATAACCATTCTTTTCTGTGGGTTCTTAACAGGATGCTGCTGTAAATATTTGAGCAGTTTTGCACAATTTACTTTCCCAACTAGTGGAGTCAGATATTTATTTCATTAGCATTTTAATATTGACGTCACGTATTCCCATGTGTAGACTATGAATAACAGGCATGTATGTGTATAGGAAATACAACTCACTTTGTGGTGATAACTTGATGATATTCATTATATCAAATGCAAAACCTCATCTCTCGTTTTTATATATAAATCCATATTCTCATTTAAACTGGTTCACATATAGTCAACACACAATAGTATTCAGCATTAGGCCAAATAAAAAAAGTTGTTTGGTTCCGGTTACCCAACCCCAGCTAGTTATTCACTGAAACCCTAAACTTTTTTTAACGTATTCAAGAAAAATAATAATAAAATCGCAAAAATTGTGAAGTCTCTCAAGAAATAGGGGATGCAGAAACTGACATCAACATAAAAAGACAATATAAAACTATTCTTCCAATCAGCAATGGCTGTACATCTGATAGGAAGAAATAAACAAAACAGAGACCATTTGGAAAACAATGGAAAACCTGAACTAGACACTCACACATGAAAAAAAAATAGACAACAAAATAAATAAAAAATCTACCTACCTCACCTGAACCACACAATTTTTTTTACGCCTTATATACAACGCTATTCAAAGACTTGAAGAACTTGAAATTACATTGTTAGTCATGAACGGTCAGTTAAGTGGATTTGGGAATGAATTACTCATATCTCAATTTCTTCCCTATATAGGTGTTGATTATCATTACAGAGAATATGTAGTGTATGTTTGCCAGGAAGGATATGAACTACATGGTAACAGTGTAAGACGATGTCAAGCTGACGGTTCGTGGAGTGGCAGAAATCTGACTTGCCAACCTGTATCTTGCCGTCCACCAGGTACACCAAATCACGGCAGTGTAGCTTCTAATGAAAACACTTATGGTAGCAAAGCCTACTTTACATGCCAAGAGGGTTATATCCTGCAAGGTCCTTCGCAGAGAACTTGTCTTTCTAATGGAGAGTGGAGTGGTGATATGCCAAGATGTGACCCAGTGTCATGCAATCATCCTCCATCTATACCAAGATCGGTTTCTCTCACATCTGACAACCGTATCATCTACAATTCAAATCGTGAATTCTACTTCGGCAATATAGTTAGATACCTCTGCCAGCAGGGCTACAGGATAGAGGGAAACGTTGAAATTGAATGCAATTCGGATGGTCAATGGAGTACACCACCAACATGTCAACCACTTTCTTGTAGTGTCGTTGCAAGTATTGACTTTGGATATGTGTCTGCTCCTAGCCACAAAGTAAATGCAACAATCACCTATGGCTGCTATACAGGGTACCAACTCCATGGCAGTGCCACTTCTGTGTGCCAAACAGATCAAACTTGGAGTCACCCACCACCGTTTTGTAGTCCTGTGTCCTGTGGAACTCCCAAAGTGATGTCAAATAGTTTGATTGATGGTGATCCAGACTACACATATGGTAAAGTCATTACCTACAGATGCGTCCAGGGGTATGAGATGATAGGAAACAGTACAAGCATGTGTCAAGAAAATAAAAGATGGAGTGAAGCTCTGGGTAATTGCATGCCTGTCAATTGTGGACCTGCTCCAGATGTGCCCAATGCTGTTAGAAGTACTTCTGGACAATATTTTGGTGATAAAGCAACATATACCTGTGAAGACGACTTTGTATTAGAAGGATCAAATGAAGCCAAATGTGCAGCAAATGGTAGATGGCATGGTGTTCCTGCTTGTGTTGGTAAGTGTGGTAATGATTTATACAAGGAAACAATGATTACCTACATGATGCTACGAATAATAATGGCCAATTATTAAAGGTTTTTGCTCTAGAACACCCTAAAACACACCCTACATTATCTAATGTGTATTTTTTTAGGATAACTAGAATTTATATATGCTAATGAGTATGCTAATGAGTATGCAGATATTATAATAATGAGGCATTATAGATGGAGAATATTCATTAACCTTGAATTGTGTACTGTATACTCTCCACATATGAGATATATTTAATCCACAACATCAGTCTTAATAAATTTTCACCAAAGTATACACAATATACTAAGTTATATTTTTTTGAAGACAAGAAGCAGAGTGTTTTGTCATAATATACTTCTAACTTGGTCGGTATTTTGATGATACATTATACTGTTCAGTACAAGTTTATGACAGGAAGTAAATTGTGATACAGAGTAATATTTATATGATTTGCAGTTTTCTTTGTGCATGTTTTCATTTATTTTGTAGTAATTGGAAACAATTTATTGTCTGGCTCTTTTGTCAACCTCAGCATCCTCTTTTTGCTCTATTCATTCAGAAAGGTCCTTTGAAGCAATTGAGGAAGCTGTCTGCATCCTGCCATGTTTGCATGGTGGTACTTGCGTAGCACCTTACCAGTGTAAATGCCCTCCAGGATATACTGGTTCACGGTGTGAAAATGGTAAGTATAATAAACTCTCATTTACACATTATACTACAGCTGTCCTAAAGAAGTGTCAACAGCGTTTTCACATGCTTTGTTGGTTGCACTCTTTCAATATAGATGCTTAACTGCTTCTCTTATTCTATCATAGCATTATTGAACCTCTCTTAATTTGTTGTAACATGTTATTTCCCTCTGCTCTCTGTCGTCAATAAAAATAAACGTAATATTTTTTTCACTGCTGCTAAAATTATGGGCCTGCCGACTCTTTCGCTCTCCAACTTTACTAATCATGCAGTACTGCGCAAGGTATGTGTGATTGCTGATGACAATAAACATCCAATTAATGCATATTTTGATATTCTTCCATCTGCGCAAATATACCTTTGTCTTAAATAAGCTCCTAAGTTCAATACAGTAAGACTTTTTTTGACCCATCAGCCCTCAGATTGTTAAATCGATGCTAAGTTGTATATGTGCATTTGTGTGGCTTGTCTTTGTTTGTACTAGTCCTAATTTACGTTTTTTGTGGTTATTTATTCCATTGTAAGATGTGAACTATGTATCCATTAATAAATAATAATAATAACATATCAAAACTATCATATTCTGCTGATATTGATATGACCTTATCTGTGTAAATGCCCATCAGGGTATACTGGTTTCACGGTGTGAAAATGGTATAATCTTCTCATGTGCTGTACATTGTATATAACATAAACAACCCTATGCACATTGGACTACCACGTCTAGACCAAATCCCACCACACACATAACTTATCAGCCAGTAAAGTTGTGTGTCGCTTTTTACGGATAGATTAATCTAAACTTAAATGTATCTTCTACATAGCAATATTGTTTCAAGACAGGACGAACCTAAACACTTATTAGCACCTATCGTGATTTCAATTTTATTTTTAGCTTTATGTCATGGTCAATGTATGATAAGGGGAAGATGTTATGGAAGAAACAGATGTAGATGTCCTCCAGGGAGAGGTGGCAACTGTAACAGGTAAATAACCACATTTTGCATCAATTGCAGTTGCATTTAGTTCCAGTTAGTTGATGATTATATTTTAACAATATCTGTGTCTGCAAGTCACACAAATGGTTGGCTAGTTAATATGGATATGGTCTTTCCTTGAATGATGGAATATTTGGATTGGATTTAAACCTACTTAAATAACCTCTCTTAGATATTATTCCCATTATTTCACTATTTTCAAAATTGGAATTACCTACGAAAACACCATCAGTGACAAAACCCTTAGGTCATAAGTATTTTCAAGCTGAGTAGAGAAAAAACATGTGGGAATTAATACCTTGGCAAGCATATACTTTATGAAAAGGTGGGAAAATAACTGATTTTGAACATTTCACTGTTTGATAAATTGTGTGTTTCTGACAATGGCCAATTTCAAAATAGGATGGGTAGGTATATAGGGATTATTTTTTTAACTTCAAGATCTGTCCAAGCGTTCTCTTCATATTTTAATACCGAGGTCAACAGAGACTTCTCATTTATGTGATCACACTTTCTGTACGATATGCAGAAGACATCGTGTGGTACGCCATATTCTGCTATGCTCACACAAGGCAATGATGTCTTCAAATCTTACTATGACAAATTTTTGATAATTTTTTCGAATTACCTAAAAAATAGGTTGGGCAGTAAAAAACTAGTTTTGGTCGGGTTACCGGAACCAAATTATTATTATGGGGGGGGTGGGGGTGAGCAGTGTCAACCATCAATCCTTTGGTACTTTATGGAAACAATTTTAACATAATTTTTAAATTCAGAAACTGTAGATTTGCCCTGAAAAAGCTGGTAAAAAAACCTACCATCATGTTTTACATATCTGTCTGTATTCTTCTAGGAGTCCAAGATCTGGAGTACATCTTTGAGGTCAAGAAGATGAAAAGCCTGTCATATTTACCTTGGGCTTTTCTGAAATACAAGTTGAAGGCATTTCTCGCAGCTGAAATTTAAGTCGTTGAACTGATACTGGAAGTTTTATCATCTTTCTGAATGTTGGAATACTAGTATTCTTGAGAAATAGAACTGAACTGTAACAATACACAAACCTAGGAGATGGTTAAGGGTGCTTGATTTCTCAATGTATGAAGTGCAGTTGCAACACACGAGACTTCATTTTAAATTATTATAGTGGCATACTTAGGGTCGTGATCAATAGTTCAATGTAGGATAAAAAACTAAATTCTTTTACAGGGTGGGGTGGGGTGTTTAGTTCTCATTCTACAAAACCGATTTTACTTTTGATGGATGTTTTGTAACACCTATATACAAATATTTCTAAAAAGTGTCAAATTTGAAATGGAAGAATTTTCACTACAGTAAATGCATGGCACTAAAATAAAGTAAAGTGTCAAGAATAGAACTATTCCTGTACTCATTACAGACTGGCTTTATATTCATAGCATTACACACTGGCTTTATATTCATAGCATTACACACTGGCTTTATATTCATAGCATTACACACTGGCTTTACATTCATAGCACTACATACTACTACATACTGGCTTTATATTCATAGCACTACATACTACTACATACTGGCTTTGTATTCATAGCACTACATACTACTACATACTGGCTTTGTATTAATAGCACTACATACTACTACATACTGGCTTTCTATTCATAGCACTACACACTACTACATACTGGCTTTATATTCATAGTACTACACACTGGCTTTATATTCATAGCATTACACACTGGCTTTATATTCATAGCATTACACACTGGCTTTACATTCATAGCACTACATACTACTACATACTGGCTTTATATTCATAGCACTACATACTACTACATACTGGCTTTGTATTCATAGCACTACATACTACTACATACTGGCTTTGTATTAATAGCACTACATACTACTACATACTGGCTTTCTATTCATAGCACTACATACTACTACATACTGGCTTTATATTCATAGCACTACATACTACTACATACTGGCTTTACATTCATAGCACTACATACTACTACATACTGGCTTTATATTGATAGCACTACATACTACTACATACTGGCTTTATATTGATAGCACTACATACTACTACATACTGGCTTTATATTCATAGCACTACACACTACTACATACTGGCTTTATATTCATAGCACTACACACTACTACATACTGGCTTTATATTGATAGCACTACACACTACTACATACTGGCTTTATATTGATAGCACTACATACTACTACATACTGGCTTTATATTCATAGTACTACATACTACTACATACTGGCTTTATATTGATAGCACTACATACTACTACATACTGGCTTTATATTCATAGCACTACACACTACTACATACTGGCTTTGTATTCATAGCACTACACACTACTACATACTGGCTTTATATTCATAGCAGTACACATTTCTACATACTGGCTTTATATTCATAATACTACATACTACTACACACTGGTTTGAAAATGATTGTGTGATCTGAAGCAATTCTCATTTTGGCCAATTTAAGGGTGGGGATGGGGGTTCTGAGGCCTAAGTATAAGAGTTCAGTTTTTTATCCTACATTGAGCTATTGATTTTACCCCTTACATTGTTATAATTTATGTATACGTTTAAAAATACAGATATTTCATATAATAACATTTTGCTTGATATTTTTAATAACAGCAAGGTGTGTTTTCAATGTGACAAGCCTGCCTACACAGAATCATAAAGTCAAGATTTTTAACATTATTCATACGACTTTCTATACTGTATTTTAATCAAGTTATTATGATCATTTATACACACGAGACTTTGAAAAAAAGGAGACTACATGCATACTATACCAATAGCAAGAGTTGAAAATGATGACAAGTTCATGTCTCTATTTATGGTAATTTTAGAAAAACTATAGAACAGATCGTATGATTTTGCGGTCCTACTCAAAGCATGGTATGTTGTTTGTTTTGACTTTAAATATGAAATTTAATTGTTGACCAAAAAATGATACTTTAAAATATTTACACCACCGATTCTTAACTGGTAATATCGTCAAATTAATATATTAGACCAAAATATGCATGTTTTTCCGACTATAGTTAAAATTTGTCTGTCATTCTTTAGAATTCAAACATGACTTCTGTTGAAAGACTGACAACTATGGTGAGTTTAGTTTCTGTAGCTATGGTTCAATTATTTAATGGTATTGATTATTTTCAAAAATATGTGTTTTATCTTTGGACAAAGTTTAAAAAATTAATCTTGAGCACTTGACATACATTCTTTGAAGACATGACACCATTCAATACAAGGTCTAAATTGTATGAAAAAGTTTATTTGAAGAACATTTAAAAAATAAAATCTCATTTTTTTAGTATATTGTATGAAGATTGTTGGCAGTGAAATTTTCTGATGAATTAGATGAAAGCAGAATCGAAGTATAAAATATATGAGGTGTAGTTTTAAAATAAAAAAACATAAAATGACACAACTGATTTTACTTAATGTAAGTAGTATTTGTAGAAATATGATAGAATCAATAAAGTAAGAACAACAAGTTATAAAACAAAATTGTTTTCATTATTATTTACATAATTTCATATATCAAATTACCTCCCTTAATTTAACCCCAAGCATAAAAATAGGAAGGTGTTGTTTATCAGCAATTTCATCAGGCCAGAATATGAAATTAGTAGGAAATCCGTGAAATGTGATTGTACCCCACCCCTCGAAGATTTTCACCAATGTTCTCAAATGCTATACTATGATTTTTTAAATATTTTTTTATCTCGACACTGTGTGAGAAGAGGCATTGGCTCAACAGTCTATCCAGTTTACATAAAGTCTAATAATCATGCAATTGTCAATTTACCAAATCTGTCTCGCCTCTACTTAAATATGGGGATCAACAACCTCTACAGAAGAGTGTGTAATCATGATGCATTGAGAGTTAGATATCTTCTGCTTCATTCATGTTTTTCACATCCCATCACATCCTCGCAATATCTGGGACATGCCTTTCCGTTTCAGTGTAAAACAGGAGTATCAGATACATCAAACATAGAGTTCAACACACCCTGTAAGATATAAGAAAGCATGTATTCATTCACATGTTACCTTGAAAACAGTTCAAAACTGAAATGTTTCACTTCAAGATGATTTAACTTCTACCAGAATTGCTGGCCATTTCATCTGGATTTACTTGCACCAGAAAATACAGATACATTGAAAGTCTAGTCATAAATGTTCTCATTGTGGATTTTCCTCAGAGTTAATAAGACTGGGAACAAAAATTGATTCCATGCGTGAATTTCAAAGCACTATAATTATGTCTACAGAGGTCCTTTCAGCCTTCTCCACCCCTAGAATAAGTCGTTAACATATGGTTTTCATTCAACCCTAGGCTTTTCTCAGTAGCCCAGCTTAATGCATAGCCATTAATCAAAGTTGTATGATTGTTGAAAAGGTGAGGAGAACAGTCAATGAATTACTCTGATGCAATACAGTCTACCATTGAGAAACGCAATGACTTGCATATGTCTTACTTGACAGTTGGCACAAAAAAAGTGAATAAAACAAAACCTATGCTATGCTGTATTACAGACAAAATATGCCAGGCAGCTAATACCAGCATTCATTTTAAATATGAACAGGTGGTTACGTTGATCATGGTTGCCATGTATGCTGATGTTAACTTTGTGGAAATTTACATGTTTGAGAACATAACCACTAACAATACACAAAAATTGCGAAATTATGAAATATGACATATCTACTTGAATAAAAAAACATAGTGTACTTGGAAATAACTAAATAGGATTCTCCCCAAACAAAGTAACAATGGTTAGTTCACCCTCTTGAAATTTCTGAACACCCATGATGAAATGAATATCACACTCAAACCCTCTTCATTTTGTATGTCAAAATTGTTATCAAAATAGCAAGTGAATTCTTGACACTCTCCTTGGCTTCCAACTGGCAACTACAGAAAAATGTTACTAATCTCTGAGCCCTCCTGTGGAAAGTTTCTAGAGAGAACAAGAGAACACAAAGCTAACAAGGATCGTTCCCACACAATTTCAACAACATGTGTGAGTACTAAGGCTGTGAATGATGGGGTACGGCAATCTTGAAATGTCAGCTTTAATGAAATCGTTTTTGACTAGACTAACGAATCAATTGGGGGGGGGGGGGGACATTTTACTTTACACGATTTGACATATATTCAACTCTCGTGTGTACTGAACAATGCAAACCCCCCCCCCCCCCCCCCAAAAAAAAAAAAAAAAAAAAAAACCAGAAAAAAACAAAAAAACACCCAAAAAACCCAAAAAACAAACAAACAATAAAACAACAACAAAAACCCCCCAGAAAACCTAATAAATTTTTAAGCACATATCCCATTCCTAAGCAAAAGAACCACAAAACTCTTGACGCGTATTCCCGGGAGTGACTCAGACTGTTTTTATTTTCCATGCTTACCTTGAAATCTGTTTATGAAACAGTATCCTCACTGTGACATGTGGGAACTAAGAGCAAAGAAACCACCATTGCTGGAGTCCTAATCCAAAGACAAATATGAGAATCCAATTACACATTACAAAGCAAGGTCATTAATTGTACTCCACTCAAATACATGTTTATCCTCCGATTAACACGTTTAAAGGTCCACCACCAGTTGAGAAATCTGACAATTTGTACATGTGGAAATCATATACATGTAAAGTAGCTACCTCACACAACTGTTGTGCTCTAATGTAATGATCAACAGATTGGAGAATTTGGGAAAATTAGAGTGATCTGAAACCATGTGAAATGGCAAGTGGGATTACTAAATGATGTTTTGTACAAGTTTGACTTGTTTTTTGTTTATTAAAGCCAAAATATAGTGTGTGTGTGGTTCCGATTACTAAAGTCAAGGTAGAAATACAAATGTAGCACACAGCTTCAATTGTACAGTTTTGAAAGTATCTCTGTAAGTCGAGTAGAGTGGTCTACAACTTACAAGTTTTAAAAGAACAAACTTAGAAAGAGCCATGCAGCTTTTTAATCCTATTTTTCCAAACTTGTAGTTATTTTTTGTCTACAAACAAATACCCCCTGGTACAAAGATGATTAAACTTTTGTCAACTTGCTTCTTGTAAGATATTTTGCAAAGTATATGATTCAAGAAAAGGACCTGCAGTTATTCACTACTCAAATCTTGTAACTTCATTCCTATCATAATGTGAATCATTATATATCCCATCAGCACATTTTGCACAAATAGCAAAGTATATTCAGGACCAGAAAATTACTCTAGGTCAAATGATTAATGCATGGTGGACTTTATTTCAGAAACACAGAGAAATAATTTGTCTGAGAGAATGGTGTTACAGAATAAAAAGAATGACCCCATTGTTAAGATAACACTAATGGGATGACAAGGGATTGAAACACAGCAAAATAGTATACAAAGTTGACTGTGGGCAAAGATGAACCACATTTGACACATTGTGAGTGGGATGCACTAAGGTAAAGTTGAACCAAACAGGATATGTACTGATGGTGAAAATAACACACAATGTGAAAAGAGAACTTTACTGAACCTAAATAAAGTTGAAACAAATTAAACAAGGTCTGGATGCTATAACACCAATAAGTTGTCAATAATGGGCATGATATTAGGGGGCTGTTACTAATTTATGTTTCACATAGAAGAACTGTGTGAGAACACAATACAATGTTTAGTTTAAAATAAGGAGATTGACATGTAATGTGATGGGCTGTGATATGCTGTTTTAACTTTTACATAAGGAACTCTGAGAACACTGTACAAAGTTCACTCTTAGACAAATAATGTAAGATGCAATGCCAGGGGCTGTGTAATGTTTTGTTTCATGTAATAAGATACAGCATGAGGGCGCTATACCACACTTTGCACAGAACCACAGAGAGCACAAGGTGGGTTTCCTTTATGCAGGTTGGTCAAAGCCAAAGGTAATAGTGTACATTGTTTTGTTACATCAACAAACACATTGACATTTGCCATAAACACTCCTGAGTATAGGAAAGATGGAGAGAGAGTCTCAAAGGCTTGAACTAAGGTGAAACCAGACCAGCTGACTGATTATTTGGTATGTTGAAGTTCAGAAGATCTTACCTGGTGTTTACCATTGTTTGCTACACCCATGATGTTATTAATAGTTCTGACCGGGACATCATTCAGTCTGCATGGAAAAAACACACATCAGAGTTGACATTTTCAATGGAATCTCAAAAAATGTTTTTATGTGTCTGTTCATAGTGTCATTTTTAGAAAAGTGACTGTAACAAAGTTACTAAGTTGAATAAACTTCTAACAGATCACAAATCAAACAGAAGTGTTTATACTAGTATATATAAATATATAACATGTTGTATACACAATACACAAATATGGCACACTTTCTTTTAGACGGAAGACCCTTTCTTACCTGTTTTCTTTTCCCTGTACATATTTAGGGGAAGGTGTACTAGAAGCAGACAGTTCTAATTCTTCAACACGTGGCAAGGTGACAGCAATTGTTTTACTTGGTACCGGTCTGTCATGGGGGATAGGAGAGATTGGCGGCGAGACTGAGCTACCTTGATTAACCACTGCCCTATGGTGGTGGTTTTTCACAACTAGTTCCATAGTATCTGGATAATAAAAAAATCACATATTACACTAGATTGAATGATTTGTAATTGTGTACACTTCATTAATCATTCATTTCTCATTGGTTTTCAACACCAAATCCCAAGAATCACATTCTTTAGCTAAGGTTGAGGAACCCTGGTAATTGAGGATGGAAGTCAGGCAATTACTTGCATCTTGTCGTGTTCTTAACTTTGGTTGATAGCCCTGGTAATATGACTGGGGAACTTGGATATATTTACCTACAAAATGCTTTTAACATCAAAATATGTGGGCATCACACAAACAAAAGAGTGTTAATATAACCTATAAATAGGGTAAGAGACTTATTGTGGCATTATGTCGGCAATTTGGAAGAAAATCATCAATCAGAAAAACAAAATTGAATAGACTTGACATAATACTAGTAGTAGTACATGGGTGAAATTTTGGAAACAGACAGTCATAAAATTTTTCCACACTGTGTTATTATGTTGACAAAGAAAATCATGAGAACGTGAATAACACAGAATTTCATGGAATCACACTGTGGTAGTATGCTGACAAATATGTAGAAAACTGTTAGCTATTAGAGTTTGAAAACAATTTCACAGACTTGACATACCCTGATAGTAGGCAAGCTAATTCAAGGAAAATCACTGTGAGGGCTTTGAACATACACAGAATATAACAACAGACAAAGGAGAAACAACAGATTCTATAATTTAATAGACTTAGGGGTGAGATCAATAGTTCAAAGTAGGATAAAAAACTAAATTTTTATACTTAGGACTCAGAACTCCTCTAAATAAAATGGCCAAAATTAAAAATTGCTTCAAACCACACAATTTCAAATCAGTATGTAGTAGTATGTAGTGCTATGAATATAAAACCAGTATGTAGTAGTATGTAGTGCTATGAAATAAAGCCAGTATGTAGTAGTATGTAGTGCTATGAATATAAAACCATTTATAAAGCCAGTATGTAGTAGTATGTAGTGCTATGAAAATAAAGCCAGTATGTAGTAGTATGTAGTACTATGAAATAAAACCAGTATGTAGTAGTATGTAGTGCTATGAAAATAAAGCCAGTATGTAGTAGTATGTAGTACTATGAATATAAAACCAGTGTATGTAGTAGTATGTAGTGCTATGAATATAAAACCAGTGTATGTAGTAGTATGTAGTGCTATGAAAATAAAGCCAGTATGTAGTAGTATGTAGTACTATGAATATAAAACCAGTGTATGTAGTAGTATGTAGTGCTATGAATATAAAACCAGTGTATGTAGTAGTATGTAGTGCTATGAATATAAAGCCAGTATGTAGTGAGTAAAGAATAGTTCTTTTGCTGACACTTTACATTATTTTAATGCCATGCATTTACTATAGCAAATATTCTTCCATTTCTCAATTTGACATTTCTTAAAGAAATATTTGTATTTAGGGATTCAAAACATCCATAAAAAGTACAATCGATTTTGTAGGATGAGAACTAAAATGGCTAAAACACCATCCCACCCAAAGTAAAAGAATTTAGTTTTTTTATCCTACATTGAACTATTGATCTCGCCTCCTAACAGACTAACACAGTTTGAAAGTATGCTGACAAAGTCAATGAAAATAATCTGTCTGAAATCAGAATTTTACAGGCTTTATAACAGACATTGCGGTAGTTAGCAAATTTGATCATTATAGGCTGAAAGCAGAATTTAAGACTCTGCAGGTGGTCAGACATATAAATCAACAGGAAAGTATGCCCCCTTTCCTGTGAACTTTGATCTGACCCTATGATCTGACCCTTTTATCCTAGTTTGTGAAATATAGAACCCTACAAATGGTTTATGGAGAATGGAGTGTGGATGACGTCTGGACTACATCCAATCTGTACACTTCACAGACAACAGGAAATCATTCATGGTCTAAATTATAGCTATGTTTTCATACAACATTTAAGCAGAATTTATACAAAACAGAAAGATGTTTTAACTTAAACAGGAAATGGCAATTTTTAAAATGTTCATTACTGATATCAAATCACCACATAAATGTTAAAACTCTAATGGTTGTCTATAGACAATGGCCCCTTTTATTCAGTGTAAAGGATGCCCTCAGCGCTTCACAGTATAAATTAATTTCCTTTTGTTTTTACAAGAGCATATACTGCAATATCTTTTGTAAAGTGAGTATTGCCTCAAAATATCTGAATGGTTTTGTGGTCACTGTTGAAATTATTTCACACTGTTACATTATACCTGTTGCAATCTTGCCAGTGGAATGCTAATAACATTGTCATTGTTTTTTGTAAGGATGGCAAATAGGTAAACACTATCTGATTTCCTCAGTCTTTTACCAGTCATTTTACCAGGGTTCCACAGCACAATTATGGTACAGTATACAGAAAACTGTGCGAGTTTGACCTGGTTTCCTCAAATTCTGTTACCATGTTACATCTTAGCAAAATGGCTACACTGCTATACACATTGTCGTGCATACACTTCATGCCGGGTTCAGTGCTGTATATACCTGTATATACACTAGTCCTGTCGAATGCACTGCAGTGCTCCCTAGCATATACAATCCTACCCTCATTGCTACATGATCTTCCAAAATATATGAACACAAATACAAATAGTGGTTTTTGTATGACAAAGTGTGTCTGTGACTGATAAAGTGAAATGTGGATTATTGCCAAAATATAAATCCCTAATTTCATGATTGAAGGGATAATCCTCTCCATGGAAAAATACATGAATAAGATTAAGTACAATGTATGAATGATTCAACATGCAAACTTTACCATGGGGAAATAAAACATACAAAAATCCACAACCAAGGTAGGAGACTCCTTCATGTATTTACTATCAAACTTCTCTCTTCTGAGGGTACTCGGATATTATTGGTGCGGGGGGGGGGGGGGGGGGGGGGGGGTGTGGTGTTAGTGTCCTTGTCAAGGTCATTACTAGGGTAGGACTGAATTGTCTTTCACTTTTCAAGGATGCCTGCAAGATGCACTTTGGACTGAGGTCCAGTTTTTTTAACATGATTTTACTTTTAACTTGAGAGCTTGAGTATTTTCTATAGCATTAATAAATGGCTTGGCAAGTGAATAGAATTTTTAACAGAAATGTGGAGCCATGTTTAGTTTTTTTTCATGAAAAAGTGACTCATTTGAACGCCACATCCCTGTACACAGTGTACAATTCCTTCCTACCATGAACATATTCCTTTAGTCCAATCTTAGCAAACATTGTGTACTTTGCATGCAAACATTGCAAACCCACCTTGTCCACTGCCTATATTGCCTGCATCTGACAAAGGTCTTCTGTAAGATTGGAGAGCTTGTAACCTGGCCTGGGCTTGGCTTCGTTGCTCTGTCAATGTTGCTATCTGATTTGTCAGGTCAGCGTGATATGGCTGGACATTGGAGGATGTAGTTGTCACAGTGACCATTCTAACCTCTGTCGTTGACGTTGATGCATCTATTGGTTCAGGAGAAACCTCCTGTAGTGTCATCCCTGTAGCAGACCAAAAATTCCAAAAATTCATATTTGTTTAACCTGTAAACATTACTATCGAATTTGATATAACTTTACAAAACTGAAGTTTACAGTTGGACAGTCAAACTTCAACACAATTTTTTACCTAGATACATGTGCTTACATAATTTTTACCGAGTAAATATTAGTATTCATATCGACGTTCCTTGAATTAATAAAAAACATCACTCTCACACTATAGCTTTGACAAACTGACATATTCTAGGACAGTACTAAGTAGTGAGTTGTTCAACTTACCTGGTCTGTGTAGAGTACTTCTATCTCTCTGTCTGGGTGGTGATAACATGACGGCTGTCTGTAATGGTTTTACATAGGCTGGTACTGTACTCAGAGCTGCAGTGAACTGCTCTGCTAATTCAGCAGTACTGTCATTCTTGTCTAGTGTCTCCTCCACATCTGCAATATGCAATATGCACAGCTGCAATATGGCCATTTCTGCCTTTGGATCGAGACATTATTCGCTCTCACTCATGGGCAGATTATCATCTGGACATCACGTGCAAATACCCACATTGGGCCAATAATAACGACAAGATACTGTGTGATCACATGCATTCATATACAAAGAACAGTCATGCAAGGTGTGCAATAATGTTTTTGGTTTGCACTGTCAGTGAAAGTACAACAAGTATGTGCGTTCATCAGTGAAAGCAATCTCTGGTACATATATAGTAATATATATTATTATAAGACTATGCTGAAAACACTCTTGTTGAATAGCATGTATTCTTTGTAACCACATGGGCATTACTGCTAATTAGAATATCAATAGAAATGATACTTCTCAGGTATTATGAGGAAGTTATAAGCTATCCTGCATTCTACATGTCATATGGTACTCTTACCTTTATCAGTACCTTGAAGATCACCTGCACTGTTAGTATTACCATCTCTATTTAGTTCTGGTTGTGTAACAACTGGTACATCTGGTTGTACAGGTGCACTCACTACTATTGGCTGTGGTTGGAGTTGTGGTTGTGGTATCCTAGCTTGGGGTTGGTAGGGTTGAAATCCTTGGTTTTGAGGGACAAGTGGTGGTGGTTGTTGTTTTGGGGGTTGGGGCTGGGGTACTGTGGCTGGACTCTTCAGAATGGAATATACTGTGTGCTGTAATGTTGATTATAGGTACATTAAAGTAAGGTCTATAGAATTCACCAAATCTCTTAAAACTTTAAAAGCAAGTTCAAATTCCTTTGAAATAATAAAAGAACTTTGGGGTTCACTGTCTTGCTTTCAAGGAAACTTTATTTTATTTTTCCATATATTGTACACCTTGAACAGTATTGAATCACCTGTGGGTAAAAATATTTGTGTAATTGTACACATAATATCATGTGCAATATATTCAACCAAATTGATTTTTGGGTCTGCACCCAAAGATCAGCACCCCAATTAATCAAGATTTCAACTTTTGACATTACTATACTATTTATAGCTACATTACACCTCTAATTGATATGTACAATGTCTAATTATTGGTATTTTAAAGTGGCCATATGGATGAGAATTAAGTATTTATTTTGGGCAATTGCTAAAACAACTTTACTATGTTTTCCTACTTGAACAAATCAATGTGAAAAAACATATAACAAGTCCTTGTTGTCACTCAGTAAATTGCAAAACATTAAAAATATGTGTACAATGTTTGTTATTATATGTACAATAACAAACTTTTAACATTTTTTGCATCTTTTGGAATGTATGACTTGCATCAGTACAGAGACATACCATTGGCAGATAATGTGTAGCACATGTCAATTACTAAATTAGATGTGTATTGTAGATATAAATAGTATATATAGTAATATCAAAAGTTTCATCATTAATATGTATGCTGATTTCAACAATTTTCAGTCATCATATTATCGGTTGTCTGATCTAAAAAAAATACCCAACAAGTTACAGGTTTTAGTGCAGCTTTAAGTTCACTATCCTTTTCACTTTAGTTTATATACATGTTACAAACAAGCTGCAAAACAATCAGTTTACACTTCAATGGCTAACGACCCTACCATTCTGGACTAACAGGCCTATCAAATTCCAAGCAATATGAGAAGTGTTGTACAGGAAATCTCACCTTGAGATAATTCAATTGGGAGTCAGTACTTGCTCTATACTTTTCAAACTCTGTCTGTAGTCCAAGAAACTGGTCTTGAGTCAATAACAGTTCCTGTAATGTATACAAAAACAATTAGGGGTTGCGTATCAATATGTCTGTAGCCATTACTGACAACAGATGATGATTAATTTATTGAGGGTGGGGGAGGGGGGAGGGGGAGGGAAGGGGATACATTATATTTTGGGGTAAGTAAGGCATCTGATCTCTATTTGCTGTAAAAGTTACTGAGTCTTATGAGCAAATTATGAAAACAATCCAAACTTTAAGTTCCTACAGTAACCACAATTCAACAGCTGAAGTAATGTTAGAGTGGCACAAACTGTGTTTTATACACATTTTGTAAATATATAAATTTTGTACTCAGGTTAAATATTTACATAAAACTCTGACGATATGTTAATATCAATGGATGCCTTGATGGCATTCAATGTTCTTGAGGCATTGTCAGCACAAATAATGGCACATTATAGTTTTTTTCTCATCTTTTTAGAACAATCAACTATGTCATGAAACTGTTCTATATATCATACCTGCCTGAATACCAAGATTGAGTTCTGCTGATGATGGTTAAGTATTGCTTAAACTATAATATGCAACAAACACTACTATACGGTATCTAAAATACACAACTTACTTTATGTCCTTTAACATGTATGCAATGAATATTACAGCTCTTTTCGAGGAAGATTGCCCATGCTATTAAACGAACTATCAAAGTGGGCCTGATCACAAGGTTTCGTGTTGAGATAGACACCATAAAGACGACACAAAAACATCACTTTACACAGTGTCAACTCTTTAATTAGTTAACGATATAAACAGTAACAGCATGCACACTTCTACAATTACAATAGACATGAGGTATAATTTCTTGAAGTTCAAACAAAATCCATGGTTAGCAGCCAACTGAACTGTTTCTTTCATGCAGTTACTGTTTATATCATTAACTAAATAGAGAGTCCACACTGTGTCTGTGATGTTTGTATGTCATCTTTTTTGTGTCTATCTCAACATGAAACCTTGTGATCAGGCTCACTGATTTTGATAGTTCGTTTAACAGCTTGGGCAAGCTTGTCTGAAAAGAACTGTAACTACACAGTTTTACAACATAGTATACCATACTACAATAACTGTTCTGTTGAGTTCAGACAAACTATAAATGTGTCCTACTTACAGCAGTAAGTGCATCTGTTAACTCCCTGTGTTCCTGCAAGTCGGCTTGAATTTCTTCTCTGATCTTTGTCTCACTTTGAATTACTTTTTCATTCTGAAATGTCAACAAAAACACAAGATGAGGGTATGTTGAACTTGGACATTTAACTATTGCATATTTATACAACTCAAACAGGATCGATTTTTGTGAAGTTTTGCATTGTACTGTCATATGTAAAAAAAAAATACCACACAGAAAGGTTTTCTTTGTAAAATATTGCCACCATTTCATATATGCTGATGTTATGATTTCAGGAAGATAAAAGAACATTTACATGTTCGTCAACAGTGGGAACAAAATGTGTTTACTTTTCGGTGATTCCTGTAATAACTATTTTTTTAAGTTAGTTGTTTTCTACATTCCCTCCAACATGAATCAAGAGATATAACAATTGAAATATTTGATACTCCTGTTTTTAAATAAATGACCTTTTCATGGTTTCCTCAGAGCTATCAATGTCATAAAAATATGACTAAAAATGTCTAAGTATGCTATAAATTATTGCAGTATACTATACTACTTTAGTAGTGTTTTAGTACTGCCACAAGGGTCCTTTGTGCAGGATTGAACTAATGAAGAAACAAAAGGTTTTAAATTCGACCTCATTGGAAGCAAGTTATTGTCATTTCATAACAACCTTGTATTTATCTCCTCAAGTTCTAGTCTCCCCACAAAGTGTATATTCTCTGTGGCTGGACTGATCTTCATTTATTCAACAAACTCATACTGAGTATAGTAACTGGTTGTGTAATATACCTCTTTCAGGTAGGAAACAAGTTTAGAAATAGTATCTAACAGAGATGCAGTATAGCCTCCAAGTCCCTCTGTGTCCTTTGTTGGTCTAGATGGCCTTTGTCGACCTGTCAACTGTTCATATTCTTCAACTTCTTGCTCCAAACCAGTGATTACCTATTTGTGGAATATAAAAATGCATACCATTTCTATAATTATTACATTATGTATCAGTGATTACTTGCATCAGTACACACACATACCATTGGCAGATAATGTGAAACACTTTATACGTAATATGGTACATTTTGATTGGCTAGAAAAGAAAGGAAACAAGCACATCTGTTGGCTGTATTATTAATAATAAGTGTGATAAAAGTATTATGTATTCCAACTTCCAATCAGTGGCAACCTTGTAATGGCTTCACACTGCCCAGTATTGGTATTTGTACTACAGTGCAATACAGAAACCACTATTGCAATACACTCCTAATGATGTAGTCTAGTTCCAGACAGTATTACATATTAAAAACTTCAACTCTATCCCAGTCTAGTCAAGGCTGTTGCTCGAGCACAGATATCTGTGCTCCC
Source organism: Glandiceps talaboti (assembly GCF_964340395.1). Classification (NCBI taxonomy): domain Eukaryota; kingdom Metazoa; phylum Hemichordata; class Enteropneusta; family Spengelidae; genus Glandiceps; species Glandiceps talaboti. The sequence continues at coordinate 23,162,941 of NC_135554.1, read as the reverse complement.
TTAAACGTGTTCATATACACATGATGACGTCGTTGTGTCCCCACGTGATTTTAGTTTAAACAGACTGGAGGTGGAGTCCTGGTTGGACATTTACATATCATAGCAGTCCTAGATCCTAGAAACATGAGAAAGATGATGATAGCTTGTCAATTTGTGATGTATGACTACTGACATGCACCATTCACGCTTCACTCACTATGGGGTAGAACCATAATTAACACCTTTCTTCAGGGCCTTGATTAGACTGGGATAGAGATGAATTTTTAATACGTAATACTGTCCCTGTCTGGAACTAGACTATAATGATGATGATGAGACAGTGAAAATTCACGATTTGAATCCAAAAGGTTTTTTTTGTTCTTTAAGTAGAATAAATTTTCAGTTGATATTATGAACCCAGAATCCGTAAATACTCATCCTCGTTTTGCATACTTGCATTGAAATGATATAAGAATACACAATTGCTTCATGTACATGAAATCATGTGAACACAGCATGGCTGTATTTCTTGAAGAAATTTGATGTTTTGTTTAATTCAATTTATTGACAAAAATATTTCATATTGCAGACTGTTGTGATATATTATAATACCTATTTGAATTATAGTATGTCAAGCATAGAATTTTCTTTGAAAGGAAATAATTATACTAAACTCTATAGCACATTTTTTTTTTTCATTTTCAATTATTTACAAGAGATACGCGGAAAGAATAGACAATGAGAACGCCACAATGTGTTGATACTATCAGTAGAATGAAGTGATCAGAAAAAACTTACATAAAAATTTTAAAGAATTCACGCTACACAAGACATTGTATAGCAACTTGGAAAAGACAGCTTGCTTACCCGTTTCAGTCCATCCAGATTTGTTGCTATGGAAACATTTTCTGTTTCGTCCATATTTTCCATCCTTTTCTTTGTCTTTCTGACTTTAATTGTGTCATTAATAGCAAGCCCTTTTGGTGTCTCTTCTGGTTTCAGTAAAAAAATAGAAAGTAAAATATTATGGATGTCTATCATCTGGCTTTCACCAAACAAACCCCCAAATCCACATTTTCTTTCCAATTTATACCGGAATTTATAACGTTTTAACTTGGTAGTCAGATTTACTGATTGAAATGAACTGTTTCAGCTACAGTACAGTTTTCCATTGATGGTCTGAAGCCTACCACCTTATAATTTGGTAGTTTAGATGATATAATCACTGTATTCTGGACAGTGTACCCTCTTTGAAATTAGACATGCCACTGACACACAGCAACATCTTGTAACCCATCAAAATGTGATGTCCCTGTTCTCTACTCCTTTGCTACAGTATGTGGTACCCAGTATGCCTTCTAAGCTAATTAGACACGCCACTGACACACAGCAACATCTTGTAGCCCATCAAAATTTGATTTCCCTGTTTTCTACTATGTGGTACCCAGTATGCCTTCTAAGCTAATTAGACACGCCACTGACACACAGCAACATCTTGTAACCTATCAAAATGTGATTTCCCTGTTTTCTACTATGTGGTACCCAGTATGCCTTCTCAGCCTGGAATACTGAATTTTTGTGAACCCTGACTTCAATTAAGATTTCACATGCCAAATTCCTACTTGGTCTGACTTGGTTCCAATGGCATACATGTACTAAATATTGTTACAGTTAGAAATTAGAAAATATTCTTTTATATTTATATAGTTTTGTACGGGTAAAATTTGGTTTGTTTCCTATGTATGTATGAATGGAAAGATAATTTTCACAAGAAACCAACCCCAATAGACAGTCAAAAGTTCATGAGATTTTACCTACAATGTACTTTTCTCTCTCAATAAACTTACACATAGAGAAAGATAAACAACCTCTGATGTAATGTCTGACGCACAACCCACATAGTAAACTGTGGCATATAAAGGGTAGTTTAATTATACATGAGACAAATTCATAATTCATATACCTATATGTTGATAAGGTCAAAACAGGTGTAATTTCTAGCAGGATGAGTAAATTATTCACTGGGATGAAATATTCAACTAAGACATTTAACGAGGAGAATATCAGCACAATCATTGCTGTCTCCTCAAATTTTAAGACTGGCATCACTATATAAGAGCAAATTGATCTCATCCTTTGTCAGACCTTGAAGTAGAGGCATTGTTTGATCACTGCTGTTTCTTAAATTTTGAAGACAGGTGTTGCCAAGGACAAATCACTATCCTTTGCAGATTTTTATGTAGAAAGTAGAGATGTAAATTAATTTACAGCATTGTTATTTCTTCAGATTTGAAGACTGTCATCACCATGGACAATCAATGTTACCTTGGCAGCAGACATTTGTAGAAATAATACCATCCTTTTATCAAACTTGAAGCCTCTCATCACAAAGGACAATCAATGCTACCTTCATGGCTTTTAAGCAGAAGACATTGATTCTATCACTGCCATTTCTTCAAATTTAAAGACAGTATTATTGCTGAGAACAAATTGGTGCTATCCTTGGCTGACCTAATACTGTACGTAGGAAGTACAGACATTATTTGTATTATAAATACTTCCTTAAATCTGAAGACTTGCATCACCGAGGACAAATCATCACTGTGAAATGGCAGTGGATTTGATTAAAAATGGGAATACTTACCTTCTGACATAATTCTTTGGTGTTCAGGTGTACACATTAAGTTATCTACAGCACCTGAAAGATAAAAAAAATATTGTAAATTTATCATTCACAGGGTTCATACAATTCAAGGCAAATAAATTCCACAACTTTCCAGTTTTTCATCAGTTTCCCAGGAGTATTAAGATCAACTTTCATTTTCCAGGAGTGTGGACCAGCCATTTACATTTTAATTTGTCAACACACCTGCTTTTTGATACAATATAAGTCACTTATGTAATCAACACTTTACGAGAGTAGCATCAGATCATTCATTGGATTGATAGTTCAGGAGTTTCCTGGCATCGATTGCATTTTTCCTGGAGTCCTTTCAAATTCCAGGACTTTCCAGGGGCGTATGAATCCTGATTCATCAAGTATGCCACATGCATGCCAACATGCAAGTTCCAACAGAAAACATGGAATATTGTGCAATCACACTTTGTAAATATTAGATGTAAGCTTCACAGCATTCTAAAAGTACATTTTGAGAAAGCCTACATGTACTAAAACCAAGGATTGTACACACAGACTAAGATTGCATGCTACTTTAGGAAGAAGATTGCAAACACCCAGCCAATGTCTATAGACTAACCACATTGTCCCTTTAAATGTAGTGTAATTACAGTCTCGGAGCACTTGGTAACACATATCCTTACATTTAAAATGTTTTCATGTCCTACTTAGACTTGCTAAGTTACTGTTTTTTTTTACCCATTTATTTGAATAAAGTAAGTTTTTTAAAACACATGTTTTTTTTTCAATGTGAAATGATAACTTGAGTACATGGTTGTGAAACAGTTGGGTGAAAGTGGAAGCACAGACAACATACTATTTTTAAAAAAGCATAGACAAAAAGCATGAAAAAAGTGAATAACAAACGCAAAACCTTTGAAGGTCACGAGACTAAAGAAATATAAATCTTCCAAAGGACTGGTGACAGTCTATGTTGTACTTCATTACTTTGGTAAAAGTTTGTTCAGGCAAAAGCTCTATCCTTCAAGTTATATATCATATTAACTTTAATGTTTAAATGGGTGTGTGTTTTAAATAAGATACTGGGGAAAGTCATAATTTATGCATTAACGAAATAAAACGAAGAGACTGTGATTATACTCTAAAAAACCAGATTGAAATGAGATCATTATTTTAATCACTTTCAAAGGATTGTATATATATCACCCACTGTGCAAAATCTTGTGGCAAAATTTGCTTGCGGCAGATTTTATTGCTTGGTTATTGCAAGAGTAAAATTTTATGTATCACTATATGATGGTGGCTTTCCTCTTGAATGCAATATTAATTATTTTACATGATTTTGTAATTTCTATCACAGTAATTTGACTCAGAGCAATCAAAGTTATGAAACCAGAAATCTTGGTTACGGGACTGTACAAGTTAGTCCATTTATCATACATGAGATTGTACACACTTCTAAGTTTTTCTTCACTTAGAACTGTAATCTCTTAAATAGAGTATCAAGTCATGAAACATTCAGATATTCAATCTACAAATGGTGTTAGATTACAAAGTAGCTTTGGGCTATGTATTCTTTGCTTCACTAGTGGTATAGGGCTTTTATCCGATACTCACAGCTGTGTGTCTTGGTAAACTCTTTGCTGGTTCCTGTGTACATGTATTGCATACATATGCAAGTAAATAGTAATCTCCATCAGTGTGTCCTCTTATGATAGTCAAATTTTGTTGTAAGTCAAAATGAGAAAAACTGGGATTTCTTGTGAGTTACCACATAGTAAGAGATAGAGGAACACCAAATTTTGGTGGGTCATTAGTAATGCCAAGCTTCAGTGGCATGTCAAATTGGCTTAGAGTGCACACTGATCTCCATCTATCCTATCATTGGATGAGACGATCTGATGAGTGACTATTGTGGGCATGTATACATACATGAACACAGGTTGTACAGTATACATAATTCAAAATGGCTGATTCGACGATGGTTATTACTTGCTATCTATGGTCTTACACAAACCAATAGTTCATGTGATGATGCAGTGTTCAACGTAGGTAACCCTGGAAAAACCCCAGTATTAATTTAAAAAAAAAAAACAGTATTAATCTACAATCAAGCTAGTACATTTTGTAAACGTGTGTTGCAATCTTGATGACAAAAATAATGATGATACCACCTGTAGTGGACCTCTGCCACTTAGTCACATACCTAAAGTCTGTTAAAAATCATTCACAAACTTTCTACATTCAGAAAACAATAACATACTAAGTTATATCATGTATAGACGAGTGTTTTTGTTAGGGTTGGGTCAGTGGTAAGTACTAGTAGATAAAATCTACCTGAATTCCTAAGTCATTTTATCAGGGTTTCCTACCCATGTTTTTGCTGGTGGTATTATTAAAATGACCATGGAGGTAAAATTTCTCCTAGGTTCCTTAGTCATTCTAACTTTCATAACTGCCTACTTGTTTTGTTACAACTTACAGTTGTTAAGTATGTCAAATCTACCTGAGTTCGCCACTCATCCAAATCAAAACTATGGTACAAGGTACGGAAATCTTTGGAAGTTTTACCACATATTTGACTCCGCTATGTTCCCAACAAAATTATGGTACAAGGTACGAAAATCTTTGGAAGTTTTATCACATGTGACTATGTCTTCTCTGTGTTCCCACCAAAATTATGGTACAAGGTACGTAAATCTACGGAAGTTTACCATATGTGACTATGTCCCCTCTGTGTTCCAAATCAAAATTATGGTACAAGGTACAGAAATCTATGCAAGTGTTACAAGATGTCCCCTCTGTTACCAGGGGTACTCACCAAAATCATGGTACAAAGTATAGAATCTATGCAAGTATTACCAGATTTCCTTCCCTCTGTTACTAGGGTATTTATGTCATAGCAGGCAAATAACTAACTTTTAATGATCTGATTAGTTTTTTCATTTTATGATGGTCTTTCAAGGATGATAGCTCAGCTGCTACTACATGTAAAGTTTCACCAATAAGACTAAAATTATTTTACATCTCATCGGTATTCAGGGACCTACATGTAGTATTATTACTACATACATCAAATTCACAGTAACCATTCTTTTACAAAAAGTATCAACTTGAGAGTTTTGAACATATATAAGAAATCAGGCAGTAAATCCTGGTACTTGAAATATAATTGTACTCCCTAGGTAAGTCATAATAACATTAATTTGATTTCTTGATCAATACCATGACTTCAGTTCCTAGGAATACACGAGAATAAGTCAACCTTCACAGTCTATTTTGATCCTCAATCGTAAGGTAACACGCTATTGTGAGTATCTAAAAAATGTAAAATTCATTTATTGTTTAATCACCAAATAAAACAAATCAGTCATCAAAACAAAAATGTCTGAAAAACATTTCCATTCTTTACAACTTTGCCGATCCTGTTATCTATCTAATATCATAAATCATGGTTCTTGAAATTGCAAACTTTCAATCTAATTCCATTTTATAATTTTAAATTCATTTATCCTAATGATAACTGACTCTTCAAGACACAGTGATAACAACTCCATGCATAGTGTTACATAGACAATGACTTTGAATTAAGTTTGACATTCTCTAGAGCTCTTCAATGTATAGATATCTAATTATTTGCTTTGATTGCTGCAATCAACTTTTGATAAATCAACAATAAAGTGCTTGTCCTTTTTCACTTGAGAGTGTTCTTCGTGAACATAATTATCTAGCAATTTCCGTACTGATTACAAGGAAGGAAAACTAAATTTATCTTTTCACAGGTACAGATGTCTGACTATAAAGATTGTTTCAGAAGAAACGTTCAGTTCAACAAAACTCTTGTTTCATTTGAAAGGTTGTAAGAAAAGCACTTTTACAGACAGTTTGTTTACAGGTGGTTTCAAAAGACATGATCATTTATGTTTTTCTTTCTACAAAAGTGTGGTGGTTTTATTTGATGGGTTTATAAAAAACAACAGCTCAGTCGTATAAATAACAATTATAATAATAATGCAAATTTATAATGCACCTTTCCTCCTGAGATCTCAAGGCACTCAGAACTATTACCCCTGGCACGGATCAATGGCAGTACAACGGCTCTTTATACTTCCTAAACTCCTTGGGGAGCATACAATCCATTGCAGCCTTTTAAGTGCATAGGATTAAGGCATTCACATAGCAACCTCTATCCTACCAGGTCCCCAATTGTACAGCTGGGTTGACTGAGACCAGTCTGAGGCAAAATTATGGTTCAAATCTTGCCCAAGGACTTTAGCCATTCAGAAGCAAATGGCAGCGACAGGGCTCGAACCTGCAACCTGCAAATTCCAAGCCGGCCACGCTAACCATCTGTCCATCATGACTCCACGATCAATCAACTATTGTTTCTAGACATATCCGGCTCTACAAAATTCTTGATGGTTTCATTTGTATGGTTACAGTTTCTTGAAGAAACCACACTTCATGGACAGTTTATGGAAAAATTGTTTCAATACAATACACATGTTCACTTTTTAAATAGTCTAATGCTTTTATTTTGAAAAATATTGAGAATAACAACTCAGAGACAGAGTTAGAGAGATTGTTTCAATAGACAATGTTCAGTTGATTGACCAGATTTTAAATTCAGTCAATTGCAAGTCATAGTTACGTATGATTCAGCAAGTAGAATACTATGAGTGACTTTTAAATACGCAGTATAAATCTCGCCCAAAATATAAACCTGACCTGTGCCCCTTACCAATGTACTCCTATCTCTAAATACTGTATGACATGTTAAAGTACTTACTATTGTATTCTGACAACTGTACAACAATTCACTTAAACTCAAGGTAAGGCCTAAAAAAGTAATTGTTTGGTTCCTGTTACCTGACCTCACGTTGTTTTTCACTGCCAACCCTAAACTGTTTTTTTTTATATATTCAAGAATAAAAAAAATCAAATTGCAAAAATTGTGAAGTCTCACTAGAAATAGTTGATGTGGAAACTGCCATCAACTTAAAGAAGGACACTCTAAAACTGTTTTTCCAATCTGTAATGGCTGTACATCTGATAGGATGAAATAAACAACAGAGACCATTTGGAAAACAATGGATAACCTGAACTAGACACTCACACATGAAAAAATATATATATAATATAATAAAATAAAAAATCTGCCTACCCCACCTATTCTAAAATTGAGGGTAATCGGAACCACACAATTTTGTTTTTAGGCCTTACCATCATAAGATAAACATTGTTACATATGTACCAGTAATTACTTGTAACAGTGCTTGCAGGTAACCTTGGTATTTGCACTGCTGTGCAATACAAAAAACACTACTTACTACATGTACATGTAAATAACATGTATGCAAATGATAATGCGAATGAGTGCACGACTGACTCTGCCTTGTACACAAAATCATGTGAACACAATATGATTTGGATGGAAACTTACTGTTTCAGATAAACGTATGCAATAATAACAGAACCTCATTAGATGTGAGTGCCAGAGTGGACACTCAGAGGCACTATAGTATTACATTCATGCTTGCGGTGTTTTCTGATGCACTTTATGGCTGCAGACAACACCATGAGCTCTTGTACAAATACCCCAAGTATGCCACACTTGCACTCATATGTCATGGGTTCTGTCAATCACGTAATTTACACAGCTGTTTGATATTATAATAAAATAATATTTTATTTATTTATTTATTGCATCCCTTTTGTATTAGGGGCTCACTAAGATTGTTAGGAGCAGCACTAACAAAAAAAAATACATACACTAATAAAAAAACCGAGTAAAAACATATACAAGAAAAACATACATGTCTGATTGAAATAATAGTATTACTTCAATCATGCACCATAAATTATACTTTTCTTTTGTTATATGTAGTTTTTATCCAATTGAGGGCTATATTTAATGTTTTGTGTCAGCTTTTAACACCATCCATAATAATTTGACATAAAACATACATAAAAATCTGACAAAAGAATTAACGACAGATTGCACTAATGTGTTTATATAAATAAAAGATGTCTGCAACATCTGGAATGAGATCAAATGATAAAATAATCATTGCCTGTTTCTGTATTTTTCATGTTATCAATATCATATTCCAATGGCATGATCTAACTATTAATTAAGTCAACTGTATTGTATCCTGTACCAGTAGGATTAAATTAAAATTAATTTTTAAAAGTGACAGAAACTAATTTTTATAACATATCATTTTCATACAGCCTTCAGTGATTGGCTCAGACCATGTCATGTGGTATGAACTACTGTTCCATAGTGACCCCAATTTGCATAGAAGGAGGCACTAGTAGTATTAGATACTGAGGGCAGTCACCTTAGACTAGCAAGGCAGTCTCTTTGGTTATTTGCTTTGACTATGCAAAGAATATGTGCCAGAGAATATAAATTATTAAAAAATACTTCTTGTTTTGGCTTTATTATGGCACCAGTAAACATCTTATTACCCCTCGTGCTGTTACGTATACATATTTATATCTGCTAAGACCCATGTGTAGAGATCGAGAGTCATAGAACCTCCATGTGGTAGTACATTGTACCTAACAGTGTACCACATTGCTAGAACAATAGAGATGAAAGATAGTTTCAATATGGTGTTTCTTGGCAATCAGGTGAAATTATGTGATGTGAAATCATGAAATGACTCTCCAGAATCCAAAGTTTATGAACATCATGACATTCCATATCTTTTATTAGCTGTAACTTTTCACTGAAACAATATACTTGTAACTGAACGAGTTTGAGGAGACAGACCTCTGCTTTGGTGGGTCATTAGTACCTGATACCATCAAACTAAGCTCATAACTGATGGCATACTGATGACTAGTATAAGTTGCAACTGTCTCACTACCATTTGAAAAACATCTTGCTATTACAGCATAGCATTATACATGTATACAGGACAAAACCAACTGTTTGACAGGACTGCTGATGCACTGAAGTAGAGACAATAAGTCCCCTCAAAACATTTCATTTAGAAATGCACGATTTCATGACGATATTTATTAGATACCAGGCTAATTGCTCCTAGGAGCAGAAAGTTCTGGATAAAAATAACGACTGCTATGTTCCTTTTTTCATCTAACTTATCTGAACTACTACCTTATTTGTGAAAGTGTTAATTTTCTCTAGACAAAGTAGACATATCTCACACACACACTCTAATTCCTCTTGAGGACAGACATACAGGAAGTCTTTGAAAGAAACCCAACCAGGACTAAAATGGCCAGGGAAATCATGTACAATTTTAATACCTACTAATAAATTGTAACATGCATCATCCTTAAACAAAAGCACAGGATTTATCATGCGAATTGAACGCTTTAATTTGGGTATTACCGGTACTGTACATTTATTATTTCTCATTTATTGCCCAATATCACAGGTAATGTACAAATTTTAGTAGAAGCAACTGATTAAAAGTTTTTGTGGCTATACTTTATATTGTAAACCTTGAATAATATTTTCGCTACTAAAAAATATCCACATAAATCGTAGGCTATCAATTGTATGTAATTTATTATGTGAATGTTACATCTGTAACTCGTTTCCTAAGATTACACATACATTTTGTGAATGTCCACAAGCAAATCTTGTTAAAACCTTGTACACTTTTTTTTTCTATAAATTTTTGAGCTGGGAATTGTTCCAGCAATTTTCTTTTATGTAAATGTATATGTATATATATATATATATATATATATATATATATATATATATATATATATATATATATATATATATATATATATATATATATATATATATATATATATATATATATATATATACAAAATGATTTATATATACAGATTTGACACTTTCCTTTGTAAGATATGTGGAACTTTTTTTTGCTGAAAAAAATTTGTCAGGCTGACAGTATATAACTTGAAGTCAACATTTGTAAGTAATAGAAGCTATTAATGTTTATCACCACTGGTATGAAATTATAATCCAAACCCTTTGGATAAATGTAGGTGTTACTCTTATGTCTCAAAGCCTTTAGATATGTTGTGTGTCTACTAACTATGCATGCATGACAAGATCTTTTATGGCAATTCATGGATGAACCTGTCTCATGATTTTATGCTTCATACTAAAAATGGAGAAAACGTGGTATTGTATATGGTACTACTAGGGGCATTAATAGGTATAAGAATTTCCTGAGCTGCCTGAGGGTGGTTTTAATAATTTGCTAATAATTTATGTGGTTTCAGGTTGTGAGTTTATGTAATGCAAGTATCACTATCTGGATACAGAAATAAAACGACATGATTCAATGATTGTGTGCATGCATGCATAATCATATGTATGTATGTATGTATGTATGTATGTATGCAATCTTAACACATATCCATACATACATACACACACACGCATATGAATAAAGTAGAATGTCATTGGTCCAAATAACTGTATGAAAACCTGGCAGTTGAGGAATGGCCCTTCTTTCTGATATATTATATATCCCTCACACAGTGAGCCAGAAGGTATGTTGTAATTTGAATGGACTTTTCACTCAAAGCTGCCCTACATCATTCCCTGATTGATCAATTTTTTAAAAGTAATAAATCTTGAACTCCAATTGATAAATTCTATCTACTGATCAAATATACAACTGTTCGTTACAGAAATCTGGTCCATGTGTTTATCATCAATAAAATACAGACTTTGCATTAAATCGCACCATTGAGACCCTTTTTTAGACGGGAGATATTGATCTTTGAGTGAAAATTTCATGTGTGCATCACCATCAGGTAATAAGTCCCTCTGTTACTTGCCAAGTCAACATATATACATAAAAGAACTTTCTACAGTTACCTAGGGGATTCCTAGTCAAATGTCAGCATTCATACATGATACATTATACCATGGCTAGGGAGTTACAGTCTAGCTACATGTATATATGCATAAATTTGGTTTTTAACTTCACTTTTGGTACTGGAACTCTGACAATGTAAAAATACCCTTTACCTGGGTTTCTTTGAGAAATTCCCCAAGGTTGGTAGAAATACGATGTAGATTCAGAGATTGTTATAAATAAAGTACTTTTACAACTTTTAATGAATAGTTTATGACCTCACAGTAAAACTCCTTGAGTTTTAAGGTCTCTTGGGCTTACATCCCATTCAAAAAGCAAAGTAACTTTTTAAAACTTTTAGTAATTCCACTCGTCAATCTGTGCAAGCTATTGATGCAAAAAATAAATAAATGCAAGACTTAAAATCTTTGAGTGCATGTACACTGGGTTGTAAATCTTAGGTCTGTGATCATGACTTCAATGATAATAATTATAATGATAAAGAGATTTATATAGTGTCTGGTATCCATCAGTGTTGCTCACTGGCGGTTCACAATAGATACTGTCACAAATAAGCTCTCTCGAAAAGGTATGTCTCCAGTCTTGATTTGAAAGTTTCAATACTTGGTGCCAAGTGGACAGTGTTTGGCAGTTGGTTCCACAGAATTGTGGTGGCGTAGCTGAAAGATTGATCTTGATATGATTTAAGTCTTTTTCTGGAAGCGTTGAGTGTTGGATGATGACTTGAGCACAAAGATCTTGTAGGGTTGTTAACAATGATAAGTTCAGCCAGATATTGAGGCACCTCTTTGTACAACAATTTCATAATTTGTTGTCATTATTACATCCCCATTTACATAAAATACATACTACTTTTTAGATGTGAACTAGTGTGATTACACTGCTTGGCCAGTCCAGCTTCTACTGAGGTTTTTGTCTAATGCTTTGGTAATTTTGCTGTGTTTTCAGTGTTTCTAATGATCTACTTTTGGAAACTGTGTTTTTATATAGACTTTGAGAGCCTATAAATGATCAGTTATCATGTTATGACCATACATACTTATACATGTTATGACTGTCCTTTCCCTTTGTACTAGTCTATCTACTGGCTGCATATGACACCACCCCGTTATCAAAAAATATGATTTTTCCAAAAAACATGGATGAATATAATTTTCATTTCTAAATTTTATTTGCCATTTAACGTATACACTTACTTGGTTGACCATCTTTTTCTGCTTCCATTTGGGTATTTTTATCTTGAGTTGTTTCCTCTACCACAAGAAAAATAAAAAATAAAAATAATCAAATTGATTTTGACTCGAGATAATATACAACAAAAAAATGAAATGCTTCATTGTTTTTTTGATGCTTGATGAACAGTGGAGAAAAATGGAAGGAGGGAAAAAGCATGTCGAGTCAAAAGAGATTAGAGGTCTGTGTTGATATCCTAAAATGTAAATGTTCAGGTCAGGAAAGAGGTAAAATCTAATAAGGTTCTCTAGTCTCTTGACTTGGTTTCCAAATAATTTGGGGGGGGGGGGGGGGGGGGGGGGGCTTTTCTGACTTCCCCTTTCTATGCATGCTTGGGGTTCCCAAACCTTCAAACACCAGGGAGGCACAACAGATGATGTAGATATTTGTAATTAACGCCTGAACTCATCATGGAGGTGATTTTAGATGTGAAGAAAATGTACCTTTAACTTTTAAGATGTAATGTACTCTTTTAATTTCTAGCAGTGTGATGAAGTGATTTCAAGCATAGTCTAGTTCATCCCTCTGTGTCCACAATTTTACACTCTTGTCACAAAATGTTTTGTATTGAGCACATACCTTCACTATCACTTTCAATGTCTTCAGAGACTTCATTGAGAACAGGTGGATCAGGTTGGGTAAATCTGGCTGGTATTTCTGTCGACTGACTTATTGACATCATGGACCTACAATATGTAACATTCATACAGAATGGACATCTTCAAATTAAGAATTGATACTACATACTAGTGCTGTACATAAAGAATGGATATCTCCAAATAAGGAGTCTATATAATCATATGCACTGAACATATTGCATTGTGACCATGGCAACTTCAAATTGAGAGAAAAAGTAGGGCGTTATAAAGAATGATAAAAAGTATACAGGAGAAAAAACATACATATTATGTAAATAGTTTGGGAAATTCCTTGAGGATCTTCACCTGTTTATATTAGAAGATACATAGCAAATTAAAATAAAACTGCTAAATGTCACAAAAACGTGGAACTTCAAACCACTAAAAAGGTGAATTCCTAGCAAAGAACAACCTGTTGTACTGATTTCTTGGACAACGTTTCATATGGTACAGTCTTAATAATAATAATGTTGGTTTCTTATATAGCGCTTTCCCACACCGTGCTCAAAGCGCTTTACAATTATTACCCCTGGCTCGGATCAGAACAGCACAACGGCCCTTTAGTCTTCCTCAACTCCCCGGGGAGCATACAATCCATTGCAGCCATTTTAAGCGCATAGGATTAAAGCCTTCACATTGCAACCTACATCCTACCAGGTCCCCAGTTATACAGCTGGGTTGACTGAGGCACAGTCGTGGTTCAAATCTTGCCCAAGGACTTTAGCCACTCAGAAACAAACAGCAGGCAGCGACGGGGCTCGAACCTGCAACCTGTAGATTCCAAGCCGGTCACGCTAACCATTCACCCATCATGACTCCATGACATCATGACAGTCTTGAATTAGTCATGCCTGTTTAATAAAAAATGGGAAACTAACCTGTCTGTTTGACTGTTGTTGTCTTGTCCTGGAGCAAATGTCACATTAGGTAATCCAGTATAACGCTTAGGATCATCTCCAAACAAATCTTTGACAACTGCCATGACCCTATCTGTATGGGCTAACACATCTTGTAATTCATCACCATCATATAACATTTCACGAAGCAAGGAAACTCTGGTTCTTCCCTCACTTGGTGGTGTTCGCTTCAGAGCTGTGATTATAAAACAAAAAGTGTATCAATTACAAAATGTGATTTGATGCAACTCTGTGAGAAAAAATATTACTAGTATTCTCAGGTTTTTTGTTATGGGTTGTCAAAGTAGGGAGAAGTTCCCAAGATATATTATTAACCAGACTTTCTTACCCAAATTATCGCAAACAGTGTCTATGTTGACTAGATTTTTATCAGATGTCCTCCTCTTGCCACCAGGGTACTTGAATGGTAGTAAAACTTACTGATTCCTTTTTATCAAATTCAATGTTTTTGTTGTCACTATCACAAAATAGTAGGCTTTCTCATAGACCCTATGTTGGTGGAAGGTCTATGGCTTTCTTAATGAGTTTGTTTTTTATTTGCCAAACCATAGGTTGGTGGAGGGTCTATGATTGAATGCAATAGTACGCAATTAACACACAATACACTACCTTTTGCTAAAGCTTGCTGCTGCTTTTCCAACTTCACAGACGACAAGTTATGAGATTTATGAATTGCATGTCTTCGTTCCTATACAAAATAAACATATGATTTAAAACACACACATACTCCAAGATGTATTAGAGGCAAGATCAATAGTTCAATGTAGGATAAAAAACTAAACTCTTTGAGTTAGGCCTCAGAACACCCCCCCCCCCCCCTCCATACTTGAAAATGTGTTTCAGAGAGCACATTCAATTTCAAATCAGTACATATGTAGTAGTGTGTGTGTAGTGCTATGAATACAAAGCGGGTATGCAGTTAAGAAAAAATCGTTCTTTGTTGACATTTTAGTTTCTACTTTATTTTAGTGGCCATTCTCACAAAGCAGAGTTATTATTTCTATCACTACATTTCGTGGGAGGCTCGTTAAGAACGTTGCCGTAAAACAGGCCGTGGTTTGTGACGATGTTTAGTGCCATTCATTTCTATTCTTCTATTTCTCGACGACTTTTAAAAAAAAAAAAAATTTAAATAGAAATATAGGAGTACAAACATCCATTGAAAGTAAAATTGAGTTTGCAGGATGAGGCTCATTCCCCCCCCCCCCCCCTCAAACTCCAAAGTAAAAGGATTTAGGTTTTTTTTTTATCCTACATTGATCTATTGATCTCGCCCCTTACTGGTAATCTATAAAATCATACTTTTCAGACCCTGTTATCCTGTAGCTAGAGTACTAAGAAAAATAATATTTTTTATATCTCTGTTTATATCATATCAAAGTATTATGAATCATGATAAACCGATAATAAAATATACCCAAAGATTAGCTCAAAACTTAACATGTACAAACTAGTAACTTCTTTAGCATTACAACAAGATTATCTAGTAGTATATGATCTAAGACTTGGAAAAAGTAAGAGGTTTCGTAGCTCATTACAATGGTCATTTCAAATCCCAATCTGCTTGTATTCCAGGCTAGAGGTTCTGGGGTATTTTCAAAATTATATACCACAATAACAAAGTTTTCTTGACTGCCCTTCATCTTGAAGATCTTGTAATGAGAAACATATCTCTTGAAAATTTTACCTTTTATAGACAAGTATGTGACAAAAGCTTACCAGTTCATGTCTTGATAATTTATAGACACTGAGATCTGATTGTGTATCCTGTAATAGGTAACAAATGCAGACATTACAAAATGTACAAAACACAAACGTTGCACATACATACATACATACATACATACATACATACATACATACATACATACATACATGTGAAGATAGACAAAATTGCATGAAAAAGTGAGAAACCATTTGTTTTGTTAGTTTCAGATGTAATATACATGTGCAAGTAGGCCTGACTACATATCCACGGATGTACCACTTATGGCCATCCGAAAACCACAACAATAAACAGACAAATAAGTAAATGAACAAACAATGGTCATAATTGTCAACAACCAACTTGGCCTTCATTATTTCAGATACATGTATTAGTAACTTCATCTTGGTGATGTTTCTGAAATAAGTACATTTCACTTACGTCCCAAGCGTCTTTCTTGGTGACTTTCTTTCTCTTGGGTTTCCCGGACGAGATCATTGTCGCCGAAGGCTTCGACGTCTGAACACGGACAAATGACATGCTGATACTGATGATGGTGTGTACTACTTTGACCCAAAACGTTGGCAAGATTGTTGCTGGACGTAGGGAAGGTTTACAAACTGGAAAACTTAAACCTGTAAATTGTAATGAAAACAATACCTGTTATCTAGTCATTCGCGTATCAAATGTAATACAGATACAGAACACTCCGACGACATGAAGTTCAACTGACGGTGCATGTTGACACACGAAATATTGGAGTCGTGAGTCTAAAAGTAAATTCAAGACAGTGAACTCGACGGTCAGTTACAAAATCATGACATTAATAGCCAAATGGAATTAACTTATATTGGATGTTATATCAGAGAAATACGTAATATCATGAACTCATGCTCACCTTGCTTGGCTATCTATCAGCTGTGACAGCAGGTTGTCGATCGAGGCGTACACTACAAAATGCAAATCTCCCGCCATATTGGATTTGCCTACTCACAGATCGGATGGATATAAAAATTATATTGTAATCACTAACAAAAACCCTGTTAACATGAACATAGTTTTCAAGTATCGATAAAAATATGAAAGATATAAAATGATGTATTACATGCATCATTTATAAATTTATGCGCCATTAAACTGCTTTTATGTGCACTATATTTTTAGCTGCGGATAACAATATGCGTGAATGGCAAAGCCTCATTTGCAAATGACAACAAATGGTCGTGTCCCAACAAGTTGGAACAGAAAGTTTTTGAATATAGCAGATTTAGGATCAGTTAAAGGTTTGATTTTGACTGAAGCCACTTATAAGTAATGCCTCCAAAACTTGGTTGAGAAATTATGCTTATTTCCGATATTTCCTTTATTTTATGTAATCGTTTGACCACTTGCGTCACTCACGATCACGTACGTATACGGTATAGCACAAAGTTAGGGACTGGTACATGGTCTATTCAACAAGTCAAGTGTGGGGTGGGGTGGGTATTTTTGGAATATAAATTTAGAACTTTTAATACTTATAGTTGGTCTTTTAGAAAGGATCCCTATGCAATGGGGTTGTCATTGTCAAATTGCTGGCGTTCACCACAGGGGTGTGTATTATTGCTTAGATTTCCGTTTAGCGTTTTCTTAGGAAAATATACGAATCTTGCTGCTACAAATGTATCGATCTATAGTACTACGTATTCCCTATACAGGTAGGAATATATATTCAAAAGGTTGTTATATTTAGTCTGTAGACCTGGAAAACAACAATCTATGCAATATTACACGCCCCTGTGGCGTTCACATGGGCGATGGCCGTCCTCCAGCCCAATTGCTAATGACTGGCCATGAGGAGGGGGTTTGGGTGGGGTGGGGGATACTCGCCAACTAAAATTATAATTGAATTGTAATATAATAATAGTAATAATATACACATGTAATGTAATATTGTAGTTTTGCAGTTTTTTAGTTTTTGAACTTGTGTAACATTTGTGCTTGTAATGTGAATCTGCCAGGGTACATATACATTTGCAACCATTACCATTGACCTACAACATATGTATAATAAAATAATGATGATGATGATGATGATGATGATGATGATTACCCAGCCACGTACATACCCCCCCCCCCCCCCCCTCCTTCACATCAATACTATATTGGAAAGTAGGACCGGAAGTTGTAGAGGTCAACTTTTTGTATGGCAGTGCTGCGTAGGAGCTTGCCCCTCCGCTCTAGGAAATATTGTTCATTGCATGTTTTGTTTACGTTACTTTTTAATGACAGTGCCACTCATATAGTAAAAAAAAAAAAGAAAAAAAAAAGAGTAAATGTTGTGTGCAGAGAGAAAGAGTAGGTGACCAAAAAAAAAATATTTTCTTTCATGGATGAAAGTGTTGTATGTCTCTGTTTAGTCATTGAAACACTAGATTAGAACATAACCTGTGATGTGACAGTGGAAATAGACACAAACTAAAGCTGTTTTTACAACATATTAATATAATTTATAATATACCTGGTGATAATGCTGTGCCATGATTCGCTAGAATCAGTCACGTGATAGGAAAATAGAATGACTATTTCCCTAGGGAAATAGTTCCATCAACTTTTACATGGTCACGCGACCACCGCGCGTTCACAGCAGGTCAAAATGGCAGCTTCTGACGATGTCGTCTGCCACCGCGAGTTCAAAGCATGAGGTATATTATAAAACACATATTGCCTGGCCTATATTCGGGCTATAGCACCCGTTCATTACCCCCTCGTGTCTGTGAGTTACCAGAATCACATGCATGTGATTCTGGTAACTCACAGTCCCCCGGGTGTAATAAACGAGTGCTATAGCCCTCATGGCCAGGCAATATGTGTTCACTATTGAATGGACTTAATGTGCTTAATTATACCATGGATGTATTAGGGGAGATAATGATATGTCCATGATTACACTCTGTACAATGTCTCTGATTGCTTCCATGATCATCATTCATGCAATGTACATTTTGGGGACTTTTACTATTTTTCCAACTTGATTTACAGGGATGTCCACACAACCAAGGCACTTACTATCCCACTTGTGGAATCTACCACATTAAAAACAATAGTTTTAGTTTGTGTTTATCCTAGTAGTCAATATTGTCCAGTGACCACAACTCTTTCTATTTTCAGTATGACAGAAGGTGCTTTTGATGCAGGAAAGCAGGTTGATCTGAATGGTCTTCTACATGACTTCACAGCATGGCAACAGGTAGTCTAGAACCCAGTCCCACTTGAAGTTGCATGGCTATGTTTCTGATTTGATTCTTACTTTCGTCACATAGCCAATCAAATCGTGGCTAATATTTTGCTTACTCCAAAGTCGCAGCTATAAAGGGAAAATGAAAATAAAAGTTTGAACGAGTTTTTTGAGTTGAAATTATGTATTGATTATGTATCATAAATCAGCCCTTTTCATTTTCAATTTCTACTATTAATACATGCCAACATGGTCATGCTTAGACCCTCACAGCCGTCATACACTGGTTTTGCTAAATTGTCTTACTTTAATCAAACAGCTAATCTGATCCCCTTGTCTGGTGCTCCCTCATAAGACAAACTCAACATATTATATGTGAACCGACAAAGTACAATGAAGTAGAGTGACCCATTGAAATGAAAGTCAGAATTTACCTTGACCCATGAAATCACAGTGATTCTAATACCAAGAGGTGGGGTTGCTAGTCCTAAGCCACGATGAATTATACATGGTTACTAACTTAGGTAGATGAATGATATATGTGCCAATATAAATATTTGATACTGTTTATACTGACCTAATGATGCTCTGTAACACAGGTTGAAAACTTGTCAGATAAAGCTTGTTATTATAAATAAAAATTTATAGGAACTAAAACAATAAATAACAAAGATAATGTAGGACAATATTAAAAATGAAAGTGAAAGTTATCTAAAATAATAGTGACTTGTTAAGTTGGCATCTAGACACATGGAAATGATGAATGTAGAGTAACATGATATTTGGAGATGATGAATGTAGAGTAACAGGATATTTGGAGATGATGTATGTAGAGTAACATGATATTTGGAGATGATGAATGTAGAGTAACAGGATATTTGGAGATGACGAATGTAGAGTAACAGGATATTTGGAGATGACGAATGTAGAGTAACAGGATATTTGGAGATGATGAATGTAGAGTAACAGGATATTTGGAGATGATGCTTATGGACTAAGGACTATGATTGACTGTAACCTAATGCTTGTTTGAGGAATGAAAGTGTGGCACATTATAGAATACATATATCCTGAAATAGAAAGATGAAAGAGAAAAATCAAAGAAAAAAAAAACAGGAAAAAAGTAAAACACCAGCATTTATGATTCTTATTACTAGGAAAGTGTTTGATAATTGAGTAACTTGGTTTTGTAGGCAACCACTGACCTATCATGTGAAAACAACAACCTTGAAGTACAGCTTAAAGTATTGAATAAACAACTACAGGCTTGTGAGGGAAATGAAAAGACATTAATTCAAGGTAGGTCAACAGGTGACATCAATTCCTAGCTGTATTTTGAAGAATCATGTCATTGATTGTACTTAATTCACCTTTGCTGCTGCATCTATATGGAATTAATTTACCACGTTGTTATCTGTACTGCACATACTGGTACATGTATTAAAACCTTTGATTACAAGACTTATAAAGACCTACTTTTTGAGAGCGCTTACTTATAATACCACCCCCACCCCCACATTGCTTATGTTAACCCTACTGTGATTGATTTAGATCATGTTACGTGGTAACATGATTAGTAATGAGTTTTTCCCAGAGACCTAAATTGGCTTACAGCAGGAGCAGGCACCGGCTGCTTTTTATTGGCTGTAGGGCACAGGAGCCACATGGTATATTACACTGTATGGTGATAATATTATATAATAATTTAATGCTTAAAAACTGCGTCAGAGTTTTGCTCAGAGTTGCTACATATAAATGTAATGGCAAGATTTTACATATACAAGGTAGGAAACTCTTCAAGACCTTCTTGATGTCAAAGATACCAAGAAAACAAAATGAGTAATTAGGTTTGTGACAGAAGTGTTTTCAACCTTTTGTGTAGAAAATGGTACGCCAATGCTCACAGATTGCAAGAAGACTTCTGTGAGATTTATGCTTGGTTGTCAGTTTTTTTGTTTTTTTTTTGCAAAGGGCAAAAAGAGTGGTGGTATTGAAGTGTCTGAGAATGTTGTGTGCTAGTCTAGTTGCTATGCTTGTATGTCATTCTCTACAATCTCCTTCTAATGTTTAGTCGAACGGAAAAATTCTACTGAAAGGCAAGCTAAATCTCCTTCTGGGGAAGAAATGAACAGCACATGTCAGTAGTAATCCATCACACACTGACAGGTGGTTGCAATTGGTTACCGTTGCAGTTTACTGCAAACTCAACTTACAGTTTGAATGCATGTAAGTGACGTAAGGAATTGTAAGGAAATGAATATCTCTGCATTGTTTTGACAAATGTTACTTATATTTGAAAAGAAAATGTGAAAAAGTTTACTCACCAAATGGTAAATCCATTGAAGCAAAGTGTATTTGCACAATACATCTTTGAACCAAACAACTGAAATATAACACATGTATAAGATCTACTCTATTAATCCAATTGGTAGCCGGCTGACTGACATTAGAAGGGGTAATTGTTCTGATATGTGTTTCTCATTCTCTGATATTATAATTGTTTGTAAGGAAATTAATGTCTCTGCATGTATGCATTGTTTTGACATGTTATATTTCAAAAAGGAAATGTGAAAAAAGTTTACTTGCCATTTTTCATTGCCTCAGGTATTGTAGAGGTTAATGATCCTGATTCCTCTCTAACCATTATAAACCAAATATCAGAATTTGTGTGCTACATATTTAATTCATATCCCAGCAACTTTGCTCTGTAGATACATGTATACATGTACTTCATGTATGATAAATTCTGTTTGAAAACAATGACAATGCTGTAAGAATTATACAAAGAGATACCATATGGTTAATTAAATTGCAATTGTATGATCTAAAGCTGGATAATAATTTCCAAATATCCCTAGTAACATTTTGTCTCGACTACAGCTACACGTTTATTATAATGTAGAGATAGGTACTGAATTAAAAATATCTCTACTACCATCATTTGTTTCATGTTCTGCCTCTTTTAAACCCACATTTATGTACTGAATTAATCATAATGCCCTTTATATTTTGAGACAACAAACAAGTGCTGGTAATCTGCACCGACAAGAGAGGTCAAACATCATGCATGTACCATTAATTTTATCATGGAAGTACATGTACAGTAAAAATAGAAAATTAATAAATGATAGTAGACAACAAAGGGACTATCGCACAATGTCACACAAGGTCAATAAAGAAACTTCATTCATTTAGCCCCGAAATGACTGTCCACAAGTGCAACACTGACACATTTACATGTATAAAAAAAACATAGTAGGCACTTAAATATTAGCAGAAACCAAGCACTGTTTATCCCATTAGCAGTAATTTTAATCAACGTATCAACATCTCAATAGTAAATATAGAACCTGTTATCATTGAAGGTATTAAAATTTTCTAAATTGCAAAAATGAAGTTCAGCAGTCGCACTGATGTCAGACATCCCCCCCCAAAAAAAACAAAACAAAAAAAACAAAAACAAAAAACAAAAAAAAAAAAACCCAACAACAACAACAACAACAACAACAGCAGCAGCAACAACAAAATGAATGAAATTCGTTTATTGAGCTTGTGTAACATCATGTGATCATCTCAAAATGGGTGGACAGTAAGATATTGTTACTTTCGAACTTTTGAATTGTAAATTAGAATGTGGTAGAATGTGGTATTTCGATCTGTCTACAAATGTAGTCCGGACCTTGATACAGACCTTATCATCATTGTATGACCAAGGTCTGTTGTAGACAGATCAAAACACTGCTTTTATTTCTCATTTACTGTTCTAAATAACTATATTTCACTGTTCTATTGATTCTTGGAACCATGATTGTTTTCATTCTCGCTTAGACTGTAAGATGTGATTTGTTATTCACCTGTAATTGACTCTCTCATTATGAGTGGATGCCATATTACTCACATGAACTGCATGTATCTGAATATCTGAAAAGAGGTTATCATGTTTACCATAAATAAGTGTGCTTGTCATAGCAAGTTTATCACTTGGTACATCATACAGTCATAACGATAGTGAATAATGATGACACAAGCTAAAGTTCATTGGGGTAGTGAAGCAATTTATGATCAAAAGCAATTCTCACAGCTCTGAAACAGCAGAGAGCAAACAGTGTCTTATTAATGAACTAACTTACTGTAAAGATTGTAGAGGACAGACAGATGTCTTAAATACAATACAACTATTGCTTCATAAAAAGATCTAAAACCTTTTGATCTAGTTAAAAAATATGACTAAGTAGATAATAACTATTGATATAATAATGAATTATATATATGATAACTTTACATAGGAAAGTTCATGTAGTGAGATTAATTGTGATAAGTAATCTTTTGAATGATATCTGATGCTCATATTACCGTGTCTTAATTCTGATAGAATGATATAAATGAGAAATCATCCACACAATCTTGACCTGTTTATAATCATTGATATGTAAAGAGGCTACTGTAATTGACAGTGACAGTGACAAATTATGCATTTAACTTTTTTGATTACTGATCATATTTTGCATTGTAATTTGTACTTCATTGGAAAAATTACAACCAATATTGATGGTTACTTTAAAAAAAAAAGATAGAAAATTTTTTTTTACAGCCATTCATCATGCAGCTTTCATATTTGTAGCATATGTAGTTGTCATTGCCACTACACCTAGCAGTAAAGTGAGCAAACACAGTTTGATAAAATCTGTCAATAATGTGATAGGTGAAATAGTAGTAAAAGTAATTAGAACCTTTGGTTGTGTAACAAAGAATCATTTATTACTACATTGTATATTATTTGCCAGATTTTTAATATCATAGTTGTAAACTACATGTAGAATGGATTCATGTTGTTATGGCCACTTTCTATTTACACAATATATGAATGGTGCAGCCATTGGATACCTATTGATTTTTGTTCTGGCCACAGGGAGATTGTACCATGTGTTTTAACATCATTTATTATTTCGATACTTTCCCTTCAGGTTATGATTTATTAATAATATTCAATATGAAATGACAGGCATGGAAAAGTGATTGTCTATCAACTTATGATTTCTTAATAATGTACAGTATGAAATGACAGCCATGGAGAAATGTCTATCACCTTCTTGTCCTACTTTAAGTTGGGGTATCAACTGCCCGTTATGAATAATGTACACACTAACACCAGTACTATGTTTATATACATTTACTTCTATATCTTGTTTCTGGAGCTACATTTTCCTTTATGTGGATCAACCTGATATCTTCTGGATATATTGTGTATTATTTATACATGTACCTTCACAGTTCCACATGTGAACAACCTTTGTCTTCTATAAAATGCCAACATTACAATGCCATTGGCTTGAATAACACACTATTCTTTTCAAATGAAATGTAGAAATAAGTGATTTCTTTCACTGCAACTGTGGTTACATTTACAGTGTTAGAAACACATGGGAACAGGAAAGATGATCTTCTGTGTCGTCAGTGACTCAATCATCACACTATACATGGTATATTTACAAAGTAAGAAGTTTACATTTTCATAGTAGTTGACAAGAAAGGCTCCTCTATATCCTGGAGCTGTGTTATTAATCTCCATTTCCTTATTTTTATTTTGACTCTTTTTACTTTTATAGATGTTCAAAAGCTACAAGCTGTTGTTGATACATTACAAGGAACCCTGTCCAAAAGGTGTGATATTGAAGGTAAATAGTATTTTTCATTGACATTCTTTTTTTCTTTTCTTTTGAAACAATCCAACTTTAGGCATTACAAATGTCTTTCAATAAAATATTTGCTGTGGGTCATTAGAATTCAGTCTAAGAAGTGCTCCACTGATAATATACTACTATCCCGTCGCTAAATTAGCGACTAGTTTCCCTCATATTTCAAGTTGTAGCAATGAAACAAATACAAGTACAATGTAGAGCAGTTCATTATTTTGTGGCTTGTTGGTGGCCGGGTGGTTAAACCAATGGCCTCTTACCACTGTGCAAAGGGTTCATGCCTGGGACAGGGGTTGATTAAATTTGTCATGATGTAAGTAAGAAAAGTGTTGTTCATTTGACTCTATCGAACAACCAAGGTTTTTCTTGGTAGTTTCCTCCAGCATTTACATGAACCCATAAGGGGCAGCTCTCATTGGACTTCTGGGGAGACATTAGTTAAATAACAATCAGTGTCATCTATACGTAAATTGCTATTCTTGGTCCTAAGCACTTGTATTGGCACCACATAAAGAGCAGTCATTAGACAACTTAACCATTCAAATAAAGTTTGCCAATAGATTGTGTTAATATTCTAGGGGGGGGGGGGGCTGCTTTTAGTGGAATTAATCAATCTATACTTAATCCCAGGTAAAAATATGGTCAAATATTAATCTGTTCATTTGCAAAATAAAATAATATAAGTGTATAAATTATAAAGCACCTTTCCTCTGGAGAGTGCCAAGTACTAAGAATAATTGCCCCTGACATTGATCAATAGTGGCACCAATGGTCCTTTAAATTAGACTGTCTCTGGGAGCATACATGTACATTTCATTGCAGCCTCTATAAGTGCATAGGATTACGTAAAGCATTCACATTGCAACCCCTATCCTACCAACTTCATTGCCCAGTTATACAGCTGGGTTGACTGGGGCACAATCATGGCTCAAACTTGTCAAAGTACTTTAACCATTCAGAAACAAATGACCGGAAGGAGCGGAGGCTAGAACCTGCAACCTACAGATTCCAATCCAATCATTCATTATTCAAACATCATTCTTCCACATGTAATTTTTGAATGAAAACATATAGATTGTCATTCATATTTAAAAAGTCATTTTTTGAATAGAGTGGGAAGTCAGAGGAGATTTTAAGTGAATGGAATGACATTGATAGTCAGTTTACTAAGAAGCCCATTAATTAGTACTTTTGTAGTGAATATTTCCCAGTAAGATAAATTGTAATCCTAAATATCTCATATTTGGAAGTACAATAATGACTTTTACATGTAGATAATAATTAATGGTACATGATCTTTTATTGGCAATAAAGAAATACTAATTACTAGATGTTGATGAAATACCATCATAAAATAATAGCAGGTAGTGATGTTATGAATTATGCCTTATTTACACATTGATATTTTCAAATGAAAATTATGGGAATGAATGAAACCAGAATCATTTTCAGGTGAACATGTAAATTTAGATGTGAGGCTAAAATGCATTTATCCACTTTTGAAATAACACCACCAAAGACAAATACAAACTAATATGGTAGTGGTGCACATGTCCATATGGTGTAAAGTTGCTCAATTTTGGCAGACAAGAGGTTAACTTTTATTGACAAAAATGTTTTCTTTGACCTAAATTAACCCAACATGTCAATTGGCAATGATGAGAATAAAGTACAGCTTAAATGCGGTAATAAATTACAGTTATACTGCATTGAAAGAGAACATTGATGAAATTAGTAGTCTTTTGTCGTCTGCAGTGTTGTTCTTTTTTGGTTCTGCATCTTCAAAATACGGCGTACATTGTTCATTGTACATGGAGCTCAAAATGTGTTATGTTTTGTATCTGTCTCTTTTTGTTTGTATACATGATGGCCGTTTTAAAAAGAAGATCATCATTTTGAAAACAATCCACTTTTGACTGCATTTTGGAAACCACTTGTTTTTGTGTGCATTCCTGTGCAAAGTAGGTGCTCAGAATTGTTGCTTTTCCATTTACAATGTATAAACGTTGCCTTGTACATAGAGCCTGCAATTCTTGGAAACATCTGATTCTTCAGAAATGAATCACATTGGCATTGCCTCAACTATTATCGATCTTGCCTAATCTCACAAAATCTACAGGGAATTGATTGACTGGGGGCAAAAATGGAACCAAATGTTCGTGATTATTTTATATTAAAGCAATTGAACACCTTCGAGTCATAATACATTCCAATTAAATAAAAATAGCTGAAAGGAATATGTTCCATTTTGCAAAATAATCACTGAATGCTCAACTTCGGAAGTTTACACTTCATGTTAAATATTCATGCATTTTTTGCTTTATAACATAAAATATTCATTTGTTTTGGAAGTTGGGAGAGAGTGCTGTTTTATATTCAAGAGTGTGATGTGACAAATCCTTTAGGTCATTACGAACAAATCTCCCTTTGCTATATGGGACTCTGATGGAAGTAGTAGTATATGTAAGTTACGGTTTGGCAAAAAATGACTTGCTTTGTAAGAGGTTTATCTTCAGTTATTTATTGAAATAAGATGAAAGCATGTGATTAAGTGCTTATCCCTACTTAAAGTTATTGGTACCTGAAGAGACACCCCTTGAAATGTGTGGCATACCAATGTCTGTTCCCATATGTGATCCTAATAATTGTATGCAGTCCCTGGCTTAGTCAGAAAGTGTATACATATAAATGTCCTGTTAGTAGGAGACTGTGTTTTTCCAGGGAAAGTTAATTGACTTTGCTACATGATAATTTATACATGTACCTTTTACTGGATGAACTCGACATTAAATTGACGATATGATTATTCATGTATTCCCTTTTTTACTTGATGTGCTTGTTTTTCTTGTATACAGTATTCTACACCTTGAATCAGCTCAATTCAATCTATAGTATAAATATACATGTAGTGATTAATTGGCCTCATTTATAGTTCAATTTCCTGTCACAAGTAATTAAAATATGAATATCATAACCTTGAATGACAAATTCTTTGAAACTGATAAGGTAGGTCAAGTTAATTTCTTGTCATTTCTCATTACAATCTGTCCCCTTGAATGACAGTCTTTGAATGAATGAAGTTATGATATGCCCACATTCCATTTTCCTTCTGTATACTATGAGTAAGAAAAGTTGGACCCCTCAGAAACTATAGGATTTATTTTCTGGTTGTTGTGCATCTTAGCAATGTGGGTTTATATCCTTGTCATCTGTTCTGTGATGCTCAAAATATGAGTCAAAATGGCTATATAATTTAATAATAATAGTAGTAACAGTAATCTATTTTATTAGGCCTAATAAAAAACATTGTTTGGTTCCAGTTACCCGTCCCCACCTAGTTTTTCACACCAATGCTGAAGATTTGTTTTATGTATTTGAGAAAAAATTGTAAAATCGCAAAAATTGTTAAGTCTTGCAAAAAATAGTGGATGAGGAAAAAGACATCAATTTAAAAAGACAATATAGAACTGTTCTTTCAATCTGTAATGGTTGTACATCTGATGAGAAGAAACCAATAACACAGAAACCATATGGAAAACAATGGAAAACATAACTATTTGAACTAGACACTGGCATATAAAATTAAATAAGAAATCTACCTACCCCACCTATTCTAAAATTGAGCGTAACTGGAACCCCACAATTTCTTTTGTTAGGCCTTATAGTGAAATGGCATAATTAAAAAAATACCTCCCTGCACATTATTAGGCCTATATCATCTATATGTCATATTGAATGAAAAGCAAATTTACAATGGCAGTATAGATAGATAGATTGAATGAAAAGAAAGCAAATGTACATATTAGGCCTAATAAAAAAATAACACATTTATCTCTATGTTGTAGTAAACACATATTTGCCTATAAATTAACAAAAATAATTTTTTGAATGAATTTGACTAATTTGTCTCATTTTATTTTCATTTTTTGAACATTTCTGTAGACGGATGTTTAATATAACTTGTCATCTTAATTAAATATCATTATTAAACAGTAATTCAATAATTAAACTCATTTTATTCAAATGATCTAATTTTGCATCTACTTGAATTTCACCTTGAATAACAAATTCCCAATGGAAGAATACTTTTGTTGTTGTTCATTTATCAGTCCATTTGTACTACCCCATGAATGACATGCATTCTTTGATAATATTAAGTAGTTGATATGTCTCATTTATCCCTTCTGCTTGTCACATCTGAAATTATCTTTTCAATAGACACATAAAACATGTTATACATTGTGTATGTAATTGCAAGCTCTTTCAGTTGAATGATAAGTAGTCTCATTCCATTTCAATGTTTTCACATATACAGTGTTTTTAAGGGTGACAAGAAGGTAAAATCTACTGAGGTTCTCATGTCATTTTAGCTGGGTTCCTAAACAAAATTGGCATATATTCAATGGGGAAACACTGTCATTTTTACCCCTTTGTTTTTGTTGCCGGGGTTCCCCAACCTCAGAAAAAAACTGTTCTATGATGTATGAAGTCTGCATATTTTTTATTAACATTATGTACATGTATCACTATCAGATATTTACGTTTTAACCTGAACTAATATATTCTTATTAAGGAAAGTGATTTCAATGTTCCATATTGATTTATTTCCATTTCTTGTATATTTATAAATGTACTTTTTTTAAAAATAATTTCAGAATAAATAAACTTGTAATGAAGTTATAGGTATTAGTCTCAAACTTAGTTTGACTTCATCTAAATACAACATTCATATCATTGCTTCAAGTAGAAGCTACAGTGCATGTGTATTCATATACCTTGATTAAAAGAAGGAAATGTAACAAATAATGGACTGTGTATAAAAGACTTTCTCAAAGTCATATATTTTAATAAAAATTGGGGGCTAGATGTTGCTCTGTAATTAATAGTATTCCTGGGAATTAGAGCTTTCAACAATTTCACAAAGAGATATATGGCTTTTTTTTTTATTTGAATGTCATATTCATAAACTGCATCAGTATTCAACAGCTTTGTCTGAAAATAGGAATTTAATTTAATTTTCAGGCAAATTCTAAGAAACCATATGGACAGGATAGATACCTTTCACTCTTAGACTTGCTACATGTAATTGAATACACCTATTTCAGTGTAGTTGGATTTAGCTCACTCTTGCATGTTAATTGAGTTTCAGTTTGTACATGTATTAATAGATGTTATTCTCCAATAATTTCCTTTGTTCAGAAAGAAAATGCAAGTGACCTAAGGGGCCTTGTCACTATGAGTCGCTAGATGAGTAGTGACAAACCCTTAGGTCACAAATATTTTCCAGCTGAATGAAGATAAATATTAGGGAATAATATAATTATACCTTCTCAAGCATAATTCATGAAAAATTGGGAAAATAATGGTGATTTGGAACACTTTGACTCATATTTCAAGCACTGCTGAACCAGGCACAGGTTGTCATGACATAGAATTACCAGGATATTAATGTACATGTAATCCATATTTTCTGTTCAATGACAATATCTTGGCTTGTGCATGGTATAAAGTTTAATAAATTATTACATGACACATAAAAACACCTAATTTTCTTCTTCACTTCTTCCAACCAGAAGAGAACAGTCAGCTTAAGAAAAAGTTAGCAGATTATGAGGACAAGCTTATACAGATCAAACAGGTTAGATAGTGATACTTACTGATAGACAGGTCAAGTTTGTTTCTTTTATCTACAGACAGGAAATCCAGCTTAGGATACAGTAATGACAGTTCAAGCCAACTGGGACCTATTGTTTTATTCATGACACATATTTATCAGTGGGCTTAACTATTTGTAGTGAATGAATAGATACATTTGTATTTGAAGCTCAAGTGAAGGTTGTCCAACATGTAAAAAGATTTTATCAAGGTAGCAACCCTGAAAAGGTTAAATTGATTAATAGTGTTTACAATTGATAGGTTGTATTTTAATTATTAAGTTTTCTAATCAGAATACAAAATACATGATACAGTTACTGATATCATGGCTCAATTCATCTTTGCTGTTGTTTTATTATATTTGTATGTCTTGCTGTATGTATGTATGTGTGTGTGTATGTGTGTGTATGTAAGTATGTACCCGGCATGTCTTACTGTATGTATGCATGTATGTATGTATGTATGTATGTATGTATGTATGTATGTATGCATGTATATATGTATGTATGTATGTATGTATGTATGTATGCATGCATGCATGCACGTATGTATACTATGTATGTATGTATGCATGCATGTATGTATGTATGTGCAGAGGTCAATAGACTTTGTCTTCTTTGGGTAATTGTCGTACAGGAATAACACTTAGGATAAAGTAATGTGTTATGAATTGGCAGGTATGGAATTTTTTATGGCAGAATAAGAACTGTTTACCCTAGAGCATTCATTTGTAGACAGCCAATATTCCCTTGTTAAACATATAAGACAATCCATGAGCTTCAATCTTTGATACTTCTATCTCTCCTTTGAGATATTCACCAAATCTAGATAATTGCTTACTTGTTACTCTTTAGTTATTAACTTTCAGTCTGATGACTTGCCTCAGGTATTATACTGTTTCTAAGAGCATTATTTCAGATGGAGATCACCGTTACTACTAGGCTTATAAATCTGTGTTTTATACCTGTAACTTCATGTATTTATATCTTTTTTGGGGTAAGTTTTGAAGTATATTGAAAGGTACAATGTACATGTACCTGTAATACTGAATCGTGCATGTAGTTTACCACCACTTGCAAATCGCATAACTCAAATCTGGTCTGCAGCATAATACATACTTTAAATTAAATACATCAGGGTTCTCCTTATTTTTGAATAATGAAGGAGATGCCTCATTTACATATTAATTTACATATTAACATATTTTCAGATCATAACAAAATGTATAATTTATAAAGAAATTCTTTAAGTTCAACAATTTCAAACTTTAATAATAGCATGATTCATCATGGCAAAAGCAAAGTGGCGGCCAACTCAAACAAAAGGGTGGCCCACCACCAGAGGAGTGGCCCATGGAAACAGAGGAGTGGTGCATGTGCGACCTCAAAAAAACTCGTGGAGAACACTGTACACATAATATACATATTATCATATGTCAAGGAAACTCTTTTTATTCTATCAACTGTGCAAACAATGCCAGAAAACAACACTAATGCCTCTGAAGAAACAAATCCATCAATACTGTAATTTAATGAGGTTGTGTTTTTTACCAAGTTAAAAATGTTATAAACTTGGCTTGTGCCCCTTTAACTAAACTGTGTAATTATTTTGGGGATTGCGAAACTTATCCGGTCCTGTATATATACTTATTGACGACAATAATAAAAGACATCCATGAGAAATGTATTCAGATGGATTGTTCCTTCAAACACGATTCTGTGCTCGTGGGACATTGTTTAACTTTTGTTTACTCATGATTTTCCAGTTCATATAGCATGAAGTGTATGATTACCTTTAAGGGTGATAGTAATCCATGTTTCCATAATGAATAATTTATTAACATTACATATTGCTGCTTACTGTCACTGTTCTGTTCATTTGCCAAAAAGTTATAGTCTGAATCAACCATGAAATAAAATTCTGTTTAAAACATTTCCTGTTACTTGTTAGAGGGGATAAACCAAAATCCACTCATACCAATACTCGACTCGGACCTAAAAAAAACCATCCAATTGTATGTTAAATCAGTACTCTGTTAGCTTGCCAGTAGGTCAGGTATTCTCCAGAGCGAAATGAGAAATTAATTACTATTGCTTGTAAGAATATATACACATGTGTGATTATCTTGAAGGAAATTCATAATTTAAAGATGCTGAGCCATACCATATTAGGTTTGTGATAGAATAAAAAGAATTACCTGTAATGTTACTTCAATTATTTGTTGCATAGTGGTTCAGTGAACATGTACATGTGACCAACATAAACTCAACTGCTTTGTTTTTATTTTGACTTCATTTTGTGTATTTGTTTATCAGTTACTACTCATTGCAAGGTTTCATTATATATATATACATGTAAGTAGAGTTTGTGGATGTGGCCTTGCTTTTTTCAAATGTGTGTGTGTGTGTGTGTGTGTGTGTGTGTGTGTGTGTGTGTGTGTGTAAATGAGCTTAATGATCTAATAAACTAATTTCATTTAAACTAATACACCTGCCTTTCACATGTCCAGCCTTATATGTACATTATTTCCATTCTATTGTACATGTACCAATATGTACATTTGCAGATACAAAGTTACTTTGCATATAATGTAATGGGACTGCTATCATAATATCCATAAGGTTATATTGGACTGTGCATTCACTACATCATAATACCAGCTATCATAAAAATTTGGTAATCTGCTCATGTTCCTTGTTGTGATTCTCTAACAGGAACATGAAACTGCAATGTGTGAAGCAAGAGATGAACTGCAAATACTTCAAGAAAATAACAAAGTAGAAATTGAAAGAGTTCAAGAAGCTGAAAGAAAGCAGGGTAAGGATCTTCAAAGTTTGAAACAAAAAATCTATGAATCAGTGATATACTACATTGTACATTTTATTTTTAGAGTGATATTGGCTATAGAATGAATAATTGCTTGAACATTTGAAAATAAAATACCTGGGATAATTATGCATAGCTGGTAGTCTGACGCAGAAGATCATTGGATGGAAGTAACCAAAGTTTTATTTGATTGATGGCCAAAAATGTACACCCTGAGATTTCCTGTGTTGCCAATACATAACCACCTGTTATTTCCTACACATACTGAAAGAATGGTGAAAGTATTCATTACATATCTGTGTAAATAACTGCTTACAAGCAAATATACATAACGGGAAACGTACATGTAAATGTAGACTTGAGGCTTTCATAAATAAATGCATGTGTAAACTTAAATACATTTAATCCAGTGCTGTTGAACATAAACAAAGGATAGATTCTGGTCAAGCATAAAAATAGTTTGGCTGATGAATACCCTATTATAACAAGCATTTTACACGCTTGTAGCACAATATTGGCATATTTCTCAAGTTACAATAAATTTGATTCAAGGATGATTTATATATGTGTCTTTATAATGTCAAAATTGTGAAATTTTGTTTTTTACCTTGGGGGAATATGGTCTTACTTTCCTTTACACATTCGTTTCTGAAGGCATATATTATTTATATTGTTGAATGAATTACTGTATCATGGGATTTGTCATTGTTTCTTTGGTTACTAATCAAATACTTTTTTATTGTTGTTAATCAAATATATTCTCAGTTGAGTGTTTTTACCCTCTTTCATCAGTTATGCTCAAATGCCATCAAGTTTCTACCTTATTTCCTCGAGTCAGTACCATGTTCGTATGTCGCCGCCTGTTTCGGCATTCCACAAAGCTTTTTATTCCCAACTGTGCACAGCCCAAAATGGCTGTAGCAACAGAATCAATCTTTCCATACTGATTATTCCAGTATTATTTTATAGAAAACTTTTACGTAACAGCAGACAAATACTTACCTGTGTTCTTGATTACATTTATTATCAATTTTAGCAGTACAGTACAGTATCTCACAAACTATAATACATAGAGACTTGGTTCAAGTGTCCATACCTGTACTAGACTGTTCTTATTGATCTTCACTTTCCAAATTAAACATTGCAACCAAGATTTCCTTGTTTAGAGAACAGATGCTACATGTACCTTTGTATGTACCAGTATCACTATCAGGGCCTCAATTTTAATTTTGTCGTGTGGTATTTAGATTGAGCCACAAAGTGGAACAGGGGTGTCAGCTACAATTTTCTACTGATTTCCATTGGCTCTAACTGACTGAGACTTCCAAGTCATAAAATGATGTTTAGTAGTCTCTTTACCCAGGTACTCTGCTATGAAGGCATGATTTTGTAGAACCATCTAAATTCTCCTTATGACTGCATGTATTGTCAGCCATTTTTTAATGATGTTTTTTTTCAAGATTGAATCAAATATATCTTATTAAATTATGTATAGTTCAGACACCTAGTTCCAAATGTAACTTTGTTTTGGATTTACTCTTTTTTTAAGCTAAACAGAAGGTTGCAGTTGTTGAAGAGAGGTTACAAAACAAGGATCAACAAGTGACGGAAGTTCTTAACCAGCTTACCAGCCTGAAAAAAGAAAAACATGATGAGTTGATGAAGATACGCCTTGAGGTACAATGTTATATCAAATGTTGGTTGACTAGTATTATTTACATAGTGTAATCAGAATGTCACTGTTTTCTTTAAAGTCTCAAAGGAGTTTGACCTGACTGCAGTAACTTTTTTTTACTGTATAAGGTGTTTACATGTCTAACAGTTGAGCATTCGTATATTTCTTCCCTCAAACAGGCACTTCCCAGATTGATTATAGGAATGAGTTCTTTCCATAGTTAGGTTCGTGTATGCTGACATCTGTGACACTCAGAAACTGATTTCATTCAAAACTTGCACAAAGGCTGTGTACATGTACATGTAGTATGTACAGAGGACATAGCATGACATTTTTGTAGTGATATGTTGATTTGTTGATTTGTCTAGAATGATCTTATTTACACATATCATAGCATAATCAGTATATCATTTTTCTTTATAGTCTCAAAGAAGTTTGAACTGACTGCAGTAACTTTATTTTTAACTTTCTTTTAAAACACCATTGATTTGTTGTTTGAGACTCTTTCTTTGAAGATTGACTTCTTTTCAAATGTGCTTAATGTTTTCCATCATATGTTGTATAATGAGAAACTTTAAAGCTGGCTTCTGATTGATGTCATCACCTACTTCTTGGAAAAGAATTGTCGCCTGTGTCAAAAGTAATTATGTCATTTCCTGTCACCCATGGTTTTCTTGTCACTTCACACTTGTATATCCTACAGCAGGGTGACATATAGATCAAAGCATTTGTTTCACATTGTGTATATTGATCCTCAATTATTTATCAGTGATTTAAAAATGAATCTAACATGTAGCAATTCATATATAAACTGCTAATAATGTGAATCTAACATGTAGCAATTCATAAAGAGCAAATACATTTGACACACTTGTTCATGAGAAGTGATTATTTTATACCTATTATCTTTTGATCTAAGTATGAATCAATTCTTTGGAACATTTATTTAAACAAATATAGACAGTAATTCATCTATTGATTACATTTTGTATTAATTCATTAATATCTTGATAGTATGACGCTAAAGTGTTGTCACTGCGGAAGCAGAACCAGAAAACAGCGCAGCAGAAAGGCCAAGCAAATGCTGCAAACCATGAAATTTTCAGAAAGGTAATAATTTCCTCTTATATTTAATTCCCGTCAAAGTACATGTTGTGATGATGTCGACTATGCTCTTTTTTTGTAGCTGTTTACTGGAAGTTTTAAAGTGGCAAAAGACGAGTCTATAAGTTTGTCACTCAAGTGAAAAAACTTACAACCCATAACTCCAAATTAAAGCATTTTTTGTATGTACCACAATCATTTATAGCATCCATATCAAGTGTAAAAGTATACTGTTTCATTTGCTAATTGACCACATTAGAAAGGCCACATGCTAGGCTTGTAAATAAACCAATTGAAACAGTATACTTTTACACTTAATATTAATGCTATAAACTAGTGTAGTACATAAAAGAAAGTGCTTTACTTCAGTGTTACTCTTTGTACATAGAACCACATTCCAGTATAATGTTACTATCGATGCATGTCTTCTATAAGAGTATGAGTGTGATTGTCGTTTGGCATTATTAGAGTACTTGATTGCATAGTAGGGATTTCCTGAAAATGTTTTGATACATACATGTATAATGATAACTATGTCATTGCAAGTGGTGTTTAAGTATCTTCAGTATAAAGTAGAATACTGTGATTACCTTATAAGTATGCAGTTAACTCAGCTTGTGCCCCTTTTAATCTTCCATTTGATGCTATTTAATGGGAGTTGTAATCACTCATATGATTCATTACCTATCTATATATCTATCTATCTACTATTTATCTATCTAATATATATATATATATATGGATGGATAGATAGCAAAAGTTTGAAGTCGTCTTTACTTCCAATCCCAAGTTGAAGTCTTGATAGTGATGTTTCGGTGTGTCTAGCACACCTTTATCAAGCTACAGTACATGGAAATATATATATATATATATAGTCATTCATTAGCAATTTCAGATAATTCATATTTAAAAAATTGTCTGGAATCATTGGTTAATGTGCTATATAATTAAAATGCCATGCATCTATGAAATCATTCATATTTATTGCTACTTTGTCAGATGTCAGCGTTTGTTTGCAAAATCTGCTTTGAAATCATGTATCATTCATGCATGCATGAATTCAGGCTTTCATAATTTACAAATTTTGTAGAAAGCACTTAGATTTAAGACATAGATAAATCACTTTACTTTTTCTGGTTTGATGTATGAATTACAGTCAGCTTACTTGTGATTCATAGGATACTTATAAGTGCTGTCATGGCCAATTTAGATCTTAGGTAACATAGTTTCTCCATTGTAAAATACCCACAGTGACATCACAATATATCAAGGGCTATATTTCACTGTCTTGCACCTAAAAAGATTGACTTATAAGATTGCAGTTGCTAGATCATATATTAAATTATATACAAGATTTGCTTCATGTTCATCTTGGATGTTAGTGGATGAATGCTTAGCTTGTGTGTGAGCTTCTTACTAATGCGGTCTGGATTCAAACTTGTCCAGCAACAGCTGTTTTTGATATTAAAAATGAATCAGGTCTTTATGTAAGAAGATGACACTCCGATCCTATCAAACAATGCAGATTCCCCCTCCTCCTCCTCCTCAAAGTATTTCAGTTTTTGCCATTTTTGATGTGAGCCCTTCTATCAGTATCTTAAAAGCATTTTAAAGCATTCCTGGCCTTGTCATTATATCCACTTTTGATGGTGTCATTTGATCTGCCACTGTATAAATGGATTTAATGAATAAATATGACACAGTTTGCCCATGAAGGAGATTTTTATATTTTGTTCACTATGGCAACAACAAATGCCATAGTTGCTGCTGCTGATGATGGTGATGATTTTTATGTATCATGTATTATGTAGTAGGAAATCCACTCCTTTTTGTTGGTGTTTGACATAGAAGCATATATGCCACCAGGTCTAATGCAGATATACTTTAATGTAGGCCTACATGTAAGATATCTATTTCACCAGATCCACTAAACTGTCAAACTGCATGGTTTGGCGTTATTGGAGACAATTCAATGTTTGAGACATTTACACTTCATCCAAAAAGCTCACTCACATGTACCAGTAGGTTGAATGTACATGTATATGTAGTCAGAATTTCTAGCTTACTTTTCACGCAATTGTACTACCCGGTAGATTGGAATGTTGGAAGAATGAAATACATAAGAGCTGTCGCCAGCAATTGGATTAAGATTAAAAGTTTGGTATGAAAAATAGTTGTCCGACTAAATTATGAAAATAGTTGGCCAAAAAGAAGTGGATGATCCTGTGTTATCCGTATGGCTCCACTGTTAAAATTACACTAATGTGAGAACCCGGGATTGAAACCCTGGCCACTAGGGAAATACATATCGTTCATCAATCACCATCATGTGCACTCATTAATAACAAGAATGTTGCTGTACAATGAAGACATCAACTTAACAACCATGAATATATTGTTTCTACTAACTCACATTATGCAATGGCCCACAGCAAAGATGCTCTATAAAGGTACAAGGTCAACTTAATGTTTGAAATCGCAAGTAATTGTAGGTGATGTAAAATCGTGAAATGACTCTCCATAACCCATAGTTTAGGAAAATGTTTTTATTTCCTGGATTGGCATTCCCCTTTAATGCCCAATCTTTGAGCTTGCCCAACACACACACACACACACACACACACACACACACACACACACACACACACATATATATATGAATGGTACAATCAAACTCTTAATTTTCAGAAATGGCAACATATGAAAGCAGAATCTGAAAGGGAAATAGCTTCTCTCAAGCGGACCATAGCAGACCTTCAAAGGAAAGCAGACATGCAAGGAACATCAACTAAAAGAAGAAAATTTTAACATTCAGACAATTTTGACAGTACTTGTGATTTTTTGCATATATGATTTATTGCCATGACCGTGTGTAAAGCCCCATAACGGATGAGTAGGTATTACTTTGAGGTATCAGATTTCGTGTTGTTTTGAAAGGATATGGCATGTGACATAATTAAAGCCATTGTTCCCATCTTGAAATATGACTTCATTTCTATAATTTATTATATTCTGCTATAGAAGCAACAAGTAGGCTGAGCTTCTGTTTACAAATTTGGCAGATGCTATGATCTTTTACAGTTTTTGTACTTTAACAGGAAGAGGCTACTCTGACTGTTTCTGAGAAGATGTCTTTATTTTCTATAAAATGATACTTTCAGCA
The DNA here is from genome assembly GCF_964340395.1 of Glandiceps talaboti. Lineage (NCBI taxonomy): Eukaryota > Metazoa > Hemichordata > Enteropneusta > Spengelidae > Glandiceps > Glandiceps talaboti. The sequence goes on along the minus strand of NC_135554.1, from coordinate 23,123,646 downwards.
TATTCTCTGAATCACTCATCAGTTTTCTCTGATATTTGGTTAGGCAGTGTATGTTTCCAGGGTTTAACTTCTTTGAATCTTCCCATCAGTTTGCAATGATATTTAAGATGCCTGTTCCAAGAGTTTAGTCTATTTTCAGATTTGTTCCCAAAATTGCATTAGATGTATAATAAAAATGTCCACAATAACAGCATAATTAAAACGGGCTTCTCTTCCATGTAATTATACCTTTCATTAAACATTGCATAAGTGTTCTTTCGACTGGGAGGTTACTTCTTTATGCTTTACTAAGGTAGAAAAGTCGGTTTCATAAAGTACCATTGTAATACAATCTGATTAAAATCCGATGTAGATGTCGGCTAATCGTGCATTGCTATCTTACCATCGTTATTTAGCTTGAATTGACCTTCGTAGAGGAGGCGATCAGGCTAAAAAATGTAAACATGTACTACGAAGGTCAATTCAAGCTAAATAACGATGGTAAGATAGCAATGCACGATTAGCCGACATCTACATCGGATTTTAATCAGATTGTATTGTAATAGAATGTCTGAAACTTTCTAAATGAGCATGGAGTTTATTTGGAACTGTACAATACTTTCTTATAACAGAACTCTATTGCAAATTGCAATTTATTTTGTACCAAACATGTTATCATTTGTAACACAAGATTTGAGAAACCCTTTACTTTGGACTGATAACTATCCGATCCTCAAACGCAAACACCTATATTGGGGCACTAGTATTATCCAATATATTGTATTTCAACATATGGATGTTAAAAGTGTGACTCAGAAGTAGTTGTTATGGTAACTGGCAGTTGCTAGATATAATTGGATCTCGGGTCAAGATCTACAAATCCCATGCCTAATTCTAAGACTTGTGCATTTTTAATGTTATCAAATTTTTATTGAAAATGTCACATTGTCTTGTAAAAATAATAAATTCATTTTCAAAGTATGAAGGGAATCTGTGTCACAATCATGTAAGAATCAAAATCATGTGTGAATAATTCCATAAAAAATTGCTGATGATGGGTCATTCAGTCGATATATATATATATATATATATATATATATATATATATATATATATATATATATATATATATATATATATATATATATATATATATATATATATATATATATATATATATATATATATATATAATAAGTATTGGCCAGAGGACGACATAACATACACATTTATGATCAAAGCGCGCGCGCGCGCTCTCTCTCTCTCTCTCTCTCTCTCTCTCTCTCTCTCTCATCAAAGCTCTGTATGTATGTGTGTATGCATGCATGCATGCATGTATGTATGTATGTATGTATGTATGTATGTATGTATGAATGTATGTATGTATGTATGTATGTATGTATGTATGTATGTATGTATGTATGTATGTGTGTACGTACGCATTTATGTCCGTGAAAGAACAATATAACATTTATTTGAGTGCTACTTGTAAGTTGTATAGGGGTAATTGTACCCAAGAGTTCTGAGCAGTCTCATTCCTTTCAGAATTACAGAAGCGAAAAAAGAAATGATGAGTGTTTTTTTTGTAGGACTCTCGGAGTACATACTGTCAGCATACTCATAGTGTACTGATGATTAACATCATTCACTGCCCACTAGTTAGTCGTAACTGGCAATTGATAAGGAGACATTTTAATGAACGCAGCTCCGCAGACATAACCTGTAAGTAATTGGGAACATCTATTAAATTTGTTGACGTACGTTTGATGGGCTACCCAAGAGTTCAAACTAAAGTGTTGTGTATGTATGATAAAGCAATGCAACGTATTGCATTTTGACAAAGTTTTGTTTATTCCGATGTCTTGTCTTTACTTATTCAACGCGTATCAATATTTGCCTGATGCTGTGGATATTACAATGAACCAGAGAAGCTGTGCAAGACATAGAGTCATTTCGCAAGACAGTAATGCTTGATTCAAAGTTATCCCATGCGCTGTCACATTGCCTCTCAAACAACGGTCATCGACTGGTTAATATTCTTTAATTTCTTATACAATTTTCTGGTATTCATAAATGTAATAGGCACTGTGATTATTGATCTGTCCAGAAATGTATTTGGTATTTCATCTAATTTAGGGCATCTGACGTATGTTTGTGACGGAGCAAAACATTTGCATGGTTCACTATAGTGTGATCGATCGTCACGGCTTGGCATAGACTAAAAGCTTTGAACGTGTGCTCACTATTGTCATGAACAAGAGCCTAAATGGGTAAAAATGCAAAAAATGGTAATCTGAAACGAAAACGTTTTGGTTGGAGCACAGACAAGAAAATTTCTACAAAAAAAAAATTCCTTGTCTGTGGTTGGAGAGGTAAACAAAGTTCTATTCTTACTACAAAGCTTGTGCACATGATGAATTCTATTGCCAGTGCTTAATTACAAAACCTATTGTGTTATCCTACACCACCCTGAAAGAAGTACAGAAATGAGGGAATTCAATATAATTCATTGTCTGTATATTTGACAATCCACTAGTAAGCATAATATAGACTGGATCAAACGCCAGGCTTGATCATCGAAGTTATGAATAAACAATAAATTGTTAATTAAAAGTAACAATATTAATGGCGTCAATATAAATTGAATGTCAAAGAAATTTCATACGCTCAAGTCAATTTCTGAGTAATTTTTCAAATATAGTTTGTAAGTGCATTTGCCTTGTTTCACCATCCAATTTCACACTGTCGATAGCAAAAACACCTGAAAGCACTTATCCCAAAACAAAGATATTACTTTTACGTGAGTGAATCAAACATTCTTTGCTTTAGTTTGATCCCTGGAGGTTTACTCGTAACAAACTATAGCGAACTGACGTATCAAAGTTTTATCAAGAACGAGGCGTACGTAAAACCAACAAACATCAGTGACTCTGTCATGAACTTGCACAGATCTTCAGTGGTTTTATAGTGACGGTATCTTCATAATCTATTTTCACTAGATCGTGTCAAAGGCATACAGCGGTGGTCTTTGAATCTAGTGTGTAGTACAATGAAATATTAATATGCTTAATTGAATATGAAGCAATTATTTATTTTTAAGGAATGTATTCGATTGGAAAATATGAATGATTTTCCTCCTAGTAGGCAATTTTAACTTACAACCGAAGAAACGTGTATACAAAAAAGTAACTCATGAATAAATACCGCTTTTTTCGAAACGTGTTTAGATTTCTATGAATTTTATAGAGTATGTTCTAGTAGTTCATTACTGTATCTGGATGTAAGGGATAATCGAGTAAGTTAACCTTTGAAAATGGAATACAGTTGTCATTTTTGACTGAACTTCAAGTGTGTGTACTTATCTTGTGAAGAACAGAGGATAATAAGCCGATTCTGATATAAGCTGAATGGTAATGTTTAGTTTGTAATTCAATATGTGTACACCACGACAAATGGAATACGAGTACAAATTTCTTGTAAATGTCGTTTATATATTTCTTCATTAAATAAAGACATGATTATATTTGTAGCAGAACATTAGGTTTAATGTTTGCAAGTAGAACAAATAAGAATTTATGTACCACTTGTTCTGTAACCGTACCTAATGCTGCCAGAATTCAATAATCAACTCTGTGATGCGCTCTCACCAATGCGTCCTCCATTTTCGACGAGTTTTCTCTTTATTTCAAAACGTGGACGTTATAATTACATTTCATGTAAGTTAAGACAGGCGTACTATGCCTTTGATAAACTCGCTAAACGAGAGTTGTGTGCATTCTCAACACTGAATACTGGCAATGTTGTGTATGTACATACTTAGTGGCATAGTCAACAATACGCCCATATTGAAATAAAATGAATCTTGGCAAAAAGACTGAATTGACTTTTACCATATTGTGAACATAACTTTAAAGAGGTAGACCGTTCTATAGGTACCGATGTACCTATAGCTTAATGTCCAAATCGATAAACCCACAATCCTTCTTCTGTGTGTTTAAAGGAATACTATCTCCACATCAAACATTACAATATGTTCAGGAAGTTTGTTTATCAAAGCGAATGTGACAATTGTTGGGGCATACTCTCAAGAGATGAACTATGCATCAAGTGGAGAGCATTCAACACAGAAAATAACATGACAGGACACAACGTTTGGACAGTCGTATTAACTTATTCTGTGCTTTCTTGTATCTTTTGAAATTTCAATACTATGTTGCAAATTCAGTATCGACGAATACCTTCTAGCCAGTTTTTGTCTTTCCTTTTCTTAAACTGTCTTGACATTTTGCTGATAAAATAGAATATTTCTAAACCTTGGATAACAATTATTATTTTGCAGTATTTTCACTTGTAAAGGTTAATTTTTGAAAGAGATAACCAAAACATGAAGATCAGATGTAAAATTATAATTTGTTAAATAAAATGAAAACCCCAAATGGATTAAAAGGTGTTGATATTCTTAGTCCTTTCGCTAAAAAATGCACTATTATAATTAAAGTTGTAAATGCAAGCTAATACCGATGTTGGCACGTTAGTTCATTTCACTAATAATGTAGCAAGAGAGTGTATTCATTCAATCTTGCTATGTTCAAGTGTGGCATGTGTAGTTTCCGATTGGTTTCGTTAAACAGAGAGAGTGATTAGTATTCTGCAACGAGCTGTAAATCACAGATATTTTTTATTTTTAGATTGTTGACAAACAAACAAACTTGCTGTACATATTCTGTGAAGTGAAAGTAGGTGACAATACTGCCAAGGGAAAATTATACAGATTCAAAAATAGTTGTCACCTTGTCCGTTATAATTTCGAAAGTTCAAATTTTGTGTATTGATGTTTCAGTTTGTCTTGTCTTCTTGTGACGTGGCTTTGTTATCAGCCGTCACTGGCATACATTGAATTTGAATGTGAAATGACGACATTGGTCGTCAAGTAATGTGTTATATGTGATACGACTTTCAAAGCATTCGTACTTATATCCTCTTATATACATGAACACATCAAAACACGTGATTGCCAACAGTAGTACTTCAAACTGGCACATACATACATACATACACACACATACATACATACATACATACATACATACATGTGTACATACATGTGTACATACGTACATACGTACATACGTACATAGTTTTACATACATACATACATACATACATACATATACACACATAATTACATACATACATACATATTACAGATATGTGTACATACAAGCATGTGTACATACAATCATGTGTACATGAATAAATAAGTAAATACAAAAGCAATATTAGACGACAACTATTCAGATAATTGTTGTCACTGAAATTCCAAAACTGTCGTACATTTTCAATTAACCCCGTAATGAGTATACATTTCTCTCATGCTAATCTGATGTATTTTAGTATATTGCACACATTCCAGGTTGAATAGAGTATATACATGCTCTGTTCGATTTTATCGAAAAATGAATGCTAAAACAGTGTGGTATGATATAATTATAATATAAATCAAACAAAGTGAGTGCTATTGTCCCAAGCGTCTACACAGAATTAATAGAGGTATTAACCAGGCTTCAAAAACCGTGTTCTTAATCTGGAATTATACAACCAGGGGTAGAGTCGTATTGGGTTTTATCACTACATTTGGGTCATTGATGTAGTAAAGGTAACCATAAACAAGCCATGCATTAGATTGGGTTGATCGTCAATCTTATCTCTTGCATCATGACAAAGACCCAGAGATGGAATACATCACATTTGTTTTTCCTCCTATCATTTTTCCCTTGAAAGAGATATATGAATTTTTTACATTCTCGTTGATTGTTTCCGACAATTCCTGCTCACACGTGAATTGGTCTATTTGCTTTGATGAGCGTTAGCAATCAAGAAGCTCTTACAATAGGAGTTTTGTTGTGGTCTGTGCATTAATATATAATGAGCTCCTTTTAGCAATAGCTGAATCATTTTCTGTCAAAATATATCGTCATCTTTGCTGTGAAATATATACCGCATACATAAAATAGGTAACATGTCAATGTCATTCACATCTTACTAAAAACCCTAAGCCATGCACATTTGTGTAGGACTTTTGATATGGTAAATATAAGAAAAAAAGTGAAGATTCAGAAAACTATTGAGATCTCATCCTTAGTGTCAATAAACTCCTTCCATTGAGGGAATGACCAGTTGCTTGTTCCCTTGCATGTAAACAAAATTGTTCAAATCTTAAGTTTACACAGAGGAATAATGATGTGTTTTCTAAGAAAGAAAGCTTTGATTATTGCACCTTTTCTTTTGATGATTTCTTAATCTTAATCGTTATTTCTTATATAAAGCGCATTACATTATAAATAAAGCGCATTGTACAACTGACAGGAATAAAAACATAAAAGACTTACAAAAATGCACCATTTAAAAAACGTGTCAATGTTTGATTTGACGTCTCATAATGTATTTAAAAAAACATTTTTAAGGTCAATGGTCATTGTTTGACAATGTACTGTTATTAACTGTATATTCAAAAATCAAAACGCTTGTTAAAACTACGAATAGCATCTTCCTTTACTGTTCAAATACTGTTCTAATATATATATATATATATATATATATATATATATATATATATATATATATATATATATATATATATATATATATATATATATATTAGATTGTAAAGGGGCTTATCTTTGCCACGACGCAAAATGTACTGTCGTGCAAATAAACTAGGACGTCTACAAAACGAATGAAAAATGGTTCAATCGCAGTCGTCCCAAATCTCTATAATTTCGGTCTTGTCGCTTATTATTATTAGCCCCACCCAAAAGGGAGGTTATTACTATGGACTCCGCCCGTCCGTCCGTCCGTGTGTGCGTGCCTGCGTCCGTCCCTAATACGTCATTGCTCAGACATGTAACATGCATTTTCATTCAGACCGTGCACATGGGTGACATATCATGTGGTACATATACACGCCATTTTGTTTGGATTTCTAAATCAATAATTTCTATATAACTCATCTAAGATAAAATACATGCATAATATATATAATACATAGAGACTTCATTCAAGTGTCTACCCCTATATTATCAGATACAAGCTATTTTATGATACCTTGACCTTCAGGGTCAATTGTCAAACTCCATTAATGTCTTGTATATCACATGCAATCAGTGGTGTTCATTTGTGTTCAATTTCTTTTAAATCATGCTCACAAATAATACAGGCAGGACGATATTTGATCGATTGTTATTCTTAGAGCTCAGGTCTATTTTTACGGAATGTCGGCCATTTTGTTGCTCAAAATCAATATTTATTGCATAACTCAAAAGTATATTACATAGAGATTTCACTCAGATGCCTACTCTACATGATTAGATGTTAGCTTTTTATTAAGACGTTGACCTTTGACCCTAACCTTGACCTTCAGGGTCAATTAACAAAGTCAGTTAATTTCTTGCATATCACATGCACTTAATGGTGTTCGTTCTTCGATTAAGTAATAGTACGTATATTAAATTTGTTTGAAGTGTAGTTTCATTATTTAGGCATGCATGTCATAAAATGTCACAAATGGAATAATTATTATGTTCTTTGAAAAATAAGAAGGCCAACACTATTAGCACATTGTTAATCCCCTGGCAGGTGTTTGCAAATTTGAATTGTTATATAATTTTAGGTAAAAGAAATTAGAAATTGCAGACTGGAGGGGAAATAAGTAGATTTAACAGATACTTGGCAAGGATGGACTAATTTCGTGACCTTTAAACTTCATACTAAATGTACGTTAGGTAATATATCTCGACGTTCTCATTTATCTTACACTCAAAATAGAATTACCTTTTCCTGTATATTGAACTTTTTTTTTCAAAATCCATTCGAAAATTATTTCGAGAAATGTTAAACACGAAAAATGAATGTAATATGAGCGCAATAATAAACTACAGGCATAAATAGGTAAGCATTTTAATCAGAATGTCGGTTTCTTTGTGACATATTCAATGAATAATAAGTGCTTAGATTTATCATTTTACACCGTCGAACTTTGTCTTATTAGTTAATTGCAACCAAGTCTTATATTGTTTTCACCAGCTGAAACAGAAACGTTCATTGAATACATGTCCATACAGGTCATTGCCATGTCGGTATGCAATGGTTTCTTGTTGTTTGCCTCGTAAGTAAAATTCTATCGCCTGACAGTAAAGTCAAAAGATTATCATCACGTTAATCTCGATTCAAGCTTTGCTCCTGACCTATTTCACAGAGCTATTAAACGCTTAGAGCGTGTACTTTAGATTCTTTATCTACACATGTCCAAGTGCATGGTAATTCACTTGGTGACATATGATTGTATACCACGGTTGAGTGTGTATTAGGCAAAACATGTTTCTGGTCAGCGCGCGCATCACTTAAATACCTCCGTGCTGATCGTTGTCTAGCTCATGCAGTCTGCAGAACTGGGAAAGCGTAATAATAACCCTCCCTACTTCAGTGAAGACAACTGCAGAGCCAATCATGGACAAGCAAATGACATCTGCCCCTCACACACACTTGCTCTAAAGTACTAAAATAAAAAGAACAGTAACTTCCATAAATAGTAGATTGTAGTGACAGGCCCAGATTTGTTGAGAATTAAAAACAAATTTAAAAATCGCATCGTTGCACCACTTTAGACAAAATGCTTTGACCAGAAACAATTATCTTTTTTTTGGCCTTAGCATACTAGTAAGAAGGTATTTACCGAATTGTCTTTTTTTGAATCCGTGGCGACTAAGCAACTACATGATTCTGAATAGATATTAAGATAATCTAGAAATTGGTCAGGATATGACGATTCAGAGGCGATCTTTAGTAGACATGAACTATAAACGTTGAAGTTGTGAATACATTGTAAAGTAGACAATGACCATGCTACGTTCGTCTTTTAATGACCTTTGCCCCCGATGGAATAAAACTTCGATTGCTTTATTCAAACCTTGTAGTCTATCAAGCGATTCAATTGGTTGACGGGATTGATCGACACCAGGTGATTCCTTAAACAAATAGTAAAATTCTAATTCCAAAATGGAAATACAGAACTTGTGTATCAAGGATAGTGCGGCCATGATGGACATAATAATGAGAATTTTGGAAACCTTTGGAGTGAGTGTTGTTGATGCGTACATAATTATAATTGTAAGTGTCGTTACACAACTTTTGTTCACTGAAATACAGTCTTATAATTTCGCTATCAAATTTATTGGAGAAACAAAACAATATAATGTTATTGAAACCATTACCCTTTGCCCTGAATATAACATATTTAAAGTACATGTTTAAAAATATGATTAAACTATTTACAGTACATGAGCAAAAAAATAAAAAAAATAAAAACAGGAGTGGGTTTTCTTAACCTTTTAATGTATGTGTATAACAATCAATCAGACGTAAATCATTAAAACAATTCATATTCATAAGAGCTATACGATCTGTAGCCGAATCTGTACTTGTTAAGAATATATAATGTCGTTGGATAATAATGTCGCTAAAGATCGATGTCCTGCATTAATATTATAGTATGTCTTGTGTTCTGAATACATGTAATGGGCTATTAAGTAATTAAGTGTACATAATGTTCTCATATCTCGTGCACGTGATGTTGACAAGTAAAATACACTTCTCTATTTACACAGTCGTTTTTAACTTGGGAATCTGAGAATGGGAGTCAGCAGAATGACCGTAAATGAAGGACAGTTACTTGAAAACCTAACAACCGTTATTTAAAACCCTTCAATATGATCCTTGATTAAAAACCTGTATAAATACAGCGAAATCATAGGAACCTGATGATGATGATGATGATGATGATGATGATGATGACGACGACGATGACGACGATGACGACGACGACGACGATGATGATGATGATGATGATGATGACGAAGATGACGGCGGCAATGGCGTCTACCGCGTTGACGACGATGATGATTTAGAAGGCTCGGTTCATCGTCGTCGTCATCATCATCATCATCATCATCATCATCATCATCATCATCATCATCATCATCATCAACAACAACAACAACAACAACAACAACAGCAACAACAACAACAACGACGACGACGACGACGACAACAACAAAAACAACAAAAACAACAACAACAACAACAACAACAACAACAACAACAACAACCACCACCACCACCACCAGAGAATTACGGGGAGTGAATACGTAGTGTGATTAATATTATAGTGGTAATTTGTGGCCTCTTCATGAAGTGAAGCTGTATGTATAGTATGCCCTTTGAGGAATTACATTTACAGGTTTGTCTTATAAGTTATAGATGGAGGAATATAATGTAACGATGTTATCCCTTCGTGATCAAACAAATTTCCTGCGTTGTCAAGAAGTTAGGACTTTTCATTCATGAACGAGCTTGCGACTTAATCTTAACTCGTATGGATTAAAGATTCCATTAAAAAGAAAGCAATAGACGAACGTCACGTGCGCAAAAAAGGGACAATACCTGCTGGCAAACTGGATTATTTGAATGCGACAATTAGATTAAAGTGTGACACGTTAGAGTTTCATGTCATTTTTATCCTTAGTCGTGAATCATAATATTTCCCTTTTACTTAGTTCACAACGCAACGGAAATCATATTCCGTAACATTAGTTTTACTATCTATACTATAAATGTTTAATAACGGTGATGCCCCCTCAACTCAACAAACAAACAAACAAACTAACTAACTAACTAACAGAGCTTTAGCTTAACGCCCTTGCATAGTCAAGCGGCGAATGGGTTGTTTAAATGTACGATTGTTTGGAAGTATCTTTCTCATGATTTAGTCTCTCAGATATTTTACGTCCGTGCAAAATAATTACAACGTGTGTGTTTAATAGGTGGAACCTCCACGACGTAGCTTAGTCCGCCTAACTCTGATACATATACATATACAGCTACTACGTATAAACCAGCATTACGACGTATCACTGAGCTACGTACGATGCACAATGATTCAGCTCGTGAACATGTAGGAATATATCCTCTATCACGTGACTTCATCGTTAACTTAAAACGCATTGGAGCGAGAGAGTGAGGACATTACAATATGTGGTTGCGAAGTTCTCTACTCCTGTATTGTTTGCTACAGGTTCGGGTAAGTCTTTCTTTCCTTATCTAAATTCAATGTGAAAGCGTCGATGTTTCTGGTCACCTTTCTCCGTCTAAATTAACCACTATCAAAGGGTCTAACATTGGTATATTCTCAGCAAGGACTATGTCGACGAGGTTTGGGAGCTGTCTATGGGAGACATCGACCCTTTATACCTGCTTTAGTCACGAACACCTGTGATATACATTTATAAATATGAATTACATTTCGAAAAAAAAGACATTAAAATTTGACCTTCATATTGGCTTTGTCACATGTATAATTTATCGCCTTTCGAATTGTTTCCTGGAATATACTTAATTGTTTTTTTATAGTAATAACCGGAATTTGCAGCACTGTTTAATTTATCGCCTTTCGAATTGTTTCATGGAATATACTTAATTGTTTTTATAGTAATAACCGGAATCTACAGCACTGTTTTTACATTAGAGAAAGCAAAGCAAATATTCAATTCTACTCTCCCCTTTTTTACGTCGTCAACTTTTTGCATATGTATTCGTAAAACTAGCTCATTGGGTAACGATTTGAATCGTAGATAACCCTTTTAGATGTCTTTGCTGAAATTAAAATGTAAATTATTCAAACGTTTGCATGGTAAATTTATGACGTGTTTGTCGTGACTCTATAGGCCAACAATTAGGCGTTTGTAGAATGACTTACAGCTAAAACAGGGAGAGCTCGCCAACACACTATGTGTATATGTATATATCGATGTTGATCATTGAATGCGTTGGCCATGTGCCGTTTTATTGCGAACACTCCCTGTTTTCACGATATTCAACGGTCATTTGAAACGGTTTTTTTAATACAATCCCACACATGCAATACGATGTAAATGATACGTTTATCTGTGTGTGATTATATATTCATGATGTTCCTATGATTTATTTATTCATTCGTGTTTATTTATTTGTTAATTATGCCCTAAGTAATTCAGTTGATTAATTGGTTGGTTAGTTGACTTAATAACTAGTTAATTGGTTAGTTAGTTATTCTAATTCTTTCACTTCCACGTTCATTAAGATGTTTATCTTGATTTCTGGACAGAAAATCCTGTGAATATGAATTTAAAAGAGTGTGAAGGAATGGTGTTTGTGAATCATCACTTTATGATTATATATTTTTATAGTTGCTACCACCACCACCATCATCATCATTTATTTATTCATTTGTTTATTTGTTTGTTTGTTTGTTTGTTTGTTTGTTTGTTTGTATGTATGTATGTATGCATGTATGTATGTATGTATGTATGTATGTATGTATGTATGTATGTTTGTTTATTTTATTTTATTTTATTTAGTAAATTGGTTAGTTGGTTAGTTAATTAGGTAGTTCCATGTATGAGTTCTAATTACATTTGCTTCATCTTCATTTTTTACTTTCTTCAGTTGATTAGTGTCTTTTGTTTGCTTTGTTTCCTTTCATCTAAATGAATGTGCTTTCGTTAGTTGGTTGGCTGGTGTCTGGTTGGTTGGCTTGCTGGCTGGTTGGTTTGGTTAATTGTCATTTTTCTCTTAATTACAATGTTTGCCAGTTTCTTAACAGTACATTCTGGCGTAGATAAATTTTAAGGATTTGAATTGATGTGTCCGAGTCTGACGTGTCTAGAGAAGATTTGGTTTGATTTTGATTTTGAAGTGATTCTTTTAAATACTATGTCAGGCTCGGTTGTAAAGTCGGACTTTGTATGTCACGTCATTGGGGCATGGCGAATTTAAAATTAGTCTTAACTTTTTTGTGTAGTATTATATTAAAAGTTTGAAATTATTCTCCCTAAAAGTTCAATATTAGATATGACATTTCAAATATTGTCTTTAGAAAAAGACAGATATCATATATTGCAGGAGGGACCACCAACCTGTATTTCCTGATGACATTTATTTCTCCAGAAATACCTTCATATTTTTTTATTTCCAAGATAAACACATTTAAAAAAAATACATATTGATGGCTTTAATGATAATTACCACAAATTGTATTCACATATGTGAAGTAGGTCCTCGAAAATATAACGTGCATTGAATTTTAGGTTTTAATTTAGACGAACAAATAAATTATCATAGAGTGTGTTTGTCATACTTTTTAAAAGGCACACAGTGATAGTTGTAATAAGAACTATTGCCCTCATAGCTATTACAGATTCTCAACAATGCGATTCTCCTGTATTTTAGGTACAAACCAAGCCATGTTTAGAATAACATTTGTATATTTTTACATCGCGTTCCCCTCCACAAACTTCCGCTTTAGATGCTATGCTGCTCCTTTGGCCTGTCAGTCCTTATCGATATAGCCCGATAGAGTTATCAGAAAATGACATTAAACATTGGCATCGACAATGGCAATGACAATACGGAGGCGGTTTTTATTTTAAAAGATATTTTACCTCTTTTAACAATCGTATAGATATCCGTCACAAATTGATACACGATTTTTCCTCAACCCATTTTTCATTTTCCTGTTTGATAATTGCTTAGATAGTTACTGGTATAAAGGAAACTCTTCTATGCACTACCCATACTTTTGATGAAATGATGTTTTGATTAGCTGAAGGGTGACGATAATCGATAACAATCAAGTGTAACCGCACTGATGTTCATGTAGTATATAGATTAATGCACTCAAAACACTATAAACATTTGAAAGAGTACGACATTAAGCTCGTATGTCAACACCTTGCAGCTAAATTGAGATAGACTGTCTACTTCTTTAATCATTATGAAGTAGTCTTTCTCACTTAGTTGAGAACTACAATATATACAAGACAAGGATTTCCCCTCCTGAATGCATTGACAATCACGTGGTTAGTATATATGTGTGAAACACACGTTGTGTCAACTTATCTTTATTAATATTATCTCACTGTCTAAAATAATCACTTAGAGTAGTAGAATGTGAAATCATGTGCAAAGTTTCATATCCGATATACATTAGCTATGCCTCAAAAGACGTGAGAATTCAGATCACAGAATTAGCTAAGACTGAGCCATCTTAGCCTCCAGTCTTTATATTGAACGCTTTTCATTATTCACAAGAAGTCTTTCAATTTTAAAAGGTATGTCGTCAGCGATCTTACAGATAGTGTACCATTCCATTTTAATGTGTCACACTATCTATAGTCTATTTGTCAAATCCTATTTTTCCAGCGATATCTCATTCCAAATTAATGTGATTTCGAATGAATATAAATGTTTGAAATGATGTCGCTCGCCATTTGAAGGAATGGTCAGAAATGCCATTTTGGATTTATATCTTCAACCAATCCGCCATCTTAAATTTATCGAAAGTAACACAATTTGTCCTAGACTGATTAGCTAGCAACCCTAATGAGGCACCTAAAGTGTTCCCATAAGAAGTATGACTATTTATCCTGTAAAATCTTATTAACTTTCGAAATTGTCTGTTGAAGTATTGAACGTGAAGGGTCCACTTGATATAGACTCATGTTATTGTACGCTTTAAGTGACGAAAGTACTTCCATAAAATAAGCCTTTTACTATTCCACATTAGTTATACATTATCATGTTTTAGTAGTCCTTTTCCATATAGAGCGATTGGTAGGCAAAACACCCGCCTTTTATGTTTGTAGAGTTCTTGGAATTATTCCCCTGTCATAGATTTCAATCATCCTGCAGTTTTCCCTCAATACATCTAATATAATTCGTCAATTATTAAACACTGTATTTTTCTGTCGGCGTTCTTTAATGTCACACCTCATCTCAGTAACAAGCAGCTATACTCTTACCTAAGGAAGAAATTAACGAAAACAAGTGTATATGTTAATGTATTCCCTATGTGGAATATCAGGTGCCTCAAGTATTCTACGGATCTGCACCATCAGCAATAAACGCCGATTTCCAAGCAGGGATATTGTGTCATTTTTCCTGAAACTCGTTCAGCGGCGTTTCTTTTTTGTGTGACTAGCCGTTAATGGAATATGCTAATGTATTTGACGAGAGCCATTCGGCTTAAACTTTGCCTCTACTGTAATTATAGTGGAAGCAATATAATTCAATAGGCTTTGATTTGATTCATGTTTATGTTTTGAATGTATGGTGTTAGTCAGAGATGGCATTATGGAGAACCCTTTCTTTATTCATGCCATCGCCGTGAGAATATCAGAAGAGTATGGATGCAATAATGACATATTAGGTCACTGTGATTTTGCCAAATTGAGACATGGATCTCAATATCTCAAAGTATACCAAGTAATATCGTAAATACAATATTACATACAACGCACAATAAACACATACACTCTAGTTCATCACCGACCTGAATTTAAATGATTTCTTAGTAGGCAACTTTCATGAATATGTTATTGACTATAGTATAAAATGCAGGGTTTATAGTGATTAATGAAGATCCCTACTTAGAATTATGGTACACCAGCCAGAGTATGTATTTCGCTTAGACGTGACGGTGTTGTCGTGAAAGCAGGGAAAACAAACGTGGGTGTGGATGTGGATGTGTATGTGTATGTGTATGTGTCTGGGTCTGTGCCTGTGCCTGTGCCTGTGTCTGTCTGTCTGTCTGTCTGTCTGTCTGTCTGTCTGTCTGTCTGTATGTATGTATGTATGTATGTATGTATGTATGTATGTATGTATGTATGTATGTGTATGTATGTATGTATGTATGTATGTATGTATGTATGTATGTATGTATGTATGTATGTATGTATGTATGTGTGTATGTATGTATGTATGTATGTGCAATTCCTGATTGCTCTACATCATATTGATAGGACTACTCTGTATATTCAAATAATTACCTTTGTATCATTAGTCTTACTGTGACAAAATATTCAAACGGGATTAAGACACATCTATAGTGCTTTCTTTGTAATCCAATTATAGGGGAACGGAATTATATAGTGTTGCTAGTTTAGAATTTACAAGAAGAACGTGAACGTTCAGTTGATAATGTATTGTACTAGTTTACTTTTCTAACTAACTAACTAACTAACTAACTAACTAACTGACTGTGTGTTGTGGGCACTATAGTAATATCTACATTGTTGCTAATGGATTGCAACCACGGAAAATAATATCAAGTTCCCAATGAAACAGAGCACCCTTTCTTTGTAATTATTACTACAAACAGAAAAATGCCCCCCCCCCAAAAAAAAAAAAAAAAAAAAAGAAAAAAAAAAGAAGAAAAAAAGAAGAAGCCTAATGATGATAAAGGTGATACACCAAACCCTCATTTCATGTTGATTGTTCGAAGACCATGGTCATTTTAACCCTCGGAGACTGATATTGGAACATATATCAACATATAACTCAGAGCAAGTTTTTCGATTGATAATTGCTGTATTTCTCTAAAAAGTAACTAACATTAAAATGGCGACTCCTTAGTAATATATAACCTGATTAAACTATAAGCATATCATCACGTCTATTACACATTTTTCAACGTTACAAAGGTGCACATGGAACAGAAATATTAGTCTCCTTTGTGAAATTTGAGAAAAAAAAATGTGTAAAAGGTTTGCTGAATTTAGTATATCAGCAGTAAGGCTTCCAGACTTATAATGAAAGGTCGTGTTTTTCATACACCTATAACCAAATAACCGGAAGAAATGTTTTCTAATTGATTTATTTTCTTTGAAATGAAAAGATATCGATAGCACTGTAGTTCTCATCAAATTAAAATGAACTTATTGAATCATGCATATATCGATATACTGAATGTTTTCGTCGTGACTTTATTGTTATTGCTAAATGTACTCAATTTATTTCAAGGAAAAATGAGTATGATTACCGAAGCAAAAGACAACATACATGTATATGATTGCTTCATACTCATTTTTCCTTGAAATAAATTGAGTACATTTAGCAATAACAATAAAGTCACGACGAAAACATTCAGTATATCGATATATGCATGATTCAATAAGTTCATTTTAATTTGATGAGAACTACAGTGCTATCGATATCTTTTCATTTCAAAGAAAATAAATCAATTAGAAAACATTTCTGATATACGCGATCGAACACTTTCCCTTAAAATTATGGGTTGCGAATGTTTCTGTTCTTGCTGTGTTTTAACTCTTTTTTTGCGAACTCTACTTTCATTCAGGGTCTGGAGAATATACGACAACATACTAACATAAAGCCGCACTTTTAACATTTCTAGATCTGATTTAACACTTCTGACATTTGGTCATTAATATTTTGCTCCAACAGAGATTAATATCACCAGTGTTAAAGTTATCGCTTCGACGGAATCACTTGTAAAATGAGTTTTAATGATACCCAGGGGAGAAATTGCTTGCGACGTACACACGCTTTTAGGATACTTGAAACACACTGACTAACTTCCACTGATTAGGCTAGTAAAACTGTGTATAAAGTTACATATAAGTCATGTCTGGCACCATTTAGGGTTTGGTTATCTATGATTCATACCAGGGTGTTTAGTGTCCTGTGCACGAAGGAGAAAATGCCCCCGT
Organism: Glandiceps talaboti; assembly: GCF_964340395.1. Taxonomy (NCBI): domain Eukaryota; kingdom Metazoa; phylum Hemichordata; class Enteropneusta; family Spengelidae; genus Glandiceps; species Glandiceps talaboti. The sequence goes on along the minus strand of NC_135554.1, from coordinate 23,106,067 downwards.
TAAATTCGCGATGCTCACTAACTAAAACCACAAGAGCAAAACTCCTTTCTGAGTATAATCCTCTTTGCAAAACCTTCTATTTCGATTAATACTAACTTATGAATGAATGAATGAATGAATGAATGAATGAATGAATGAATGAATTTTTTTTAAAAAAAATGTCTTTTTGAGTTGTGTATACCGATGTATCTATAATTTTGGGGAGGTGTGAATGAATGAATGAATGGATGAATGAATGGATGAATGAATGAATGAATGAATGAATGAATGAATGAATGAATGAATGAATGAATGAATGAATGAATGAATGAATGAATGAATGAATGAAATTAAAAAAAAAATGTCTTTTTGAGTTGTGTATACCGATGTATCTATAATTTTGGGGAGGTGTCCATTAATCAATATTCTTGTGCGAAGCTTCTCCCCAACTCCTACCCCCACGGGTTTAAGTAAATATATGTATCAGGTGGAACTATAGCAGATGGAGACTTTAGTATTTTTGAGTCTTATAGCAGAAGACCAATACCTCATACAAAATATAACTCGTATTAACATGAAACAATTAGTTTTGTCTTAGGGGACAAAGGAAGAGGGGTCTCTCGTTACACAGACATTTCAGATAGAAATTAAACTTACGGGGTTTTCAACGTACCCCACTTCCACCTAAGGAAATTGCGTGAAGCAATACACAGAATGGTGACAATGCACCTGCCATTACTTTCATCCACATGTTAATTTACGCTGGGAATAACACTGACAGATGCAACCAAAATAGCAAACTATATTCTTGAATCAATGGAATACATTCTTTGTGCGGATATATTAATTTATTTAAAATGCAAAAGAAACAGCCAAAGACGTTATCTGATCTTGTGGACTGATTTACAAAAATCTTTTGAAATAGGTAAATAGCTTACTGCAGTCTGACATCAATTGACTGCTTGACCTGAATCGCAATCTAATTTAGAATATTTCATTAGCATAGGCAAAGATCGTAAAAAAGGAAAAAGCAGAATACTCCATACATTTAAAGAAAAGTGTAATAAAGATTTTAATATATCACCAGGCTTCAGTTATCTTTTTGAAAGAGGAATAAGAATGTGATGAAATTAAACTTCATTTCTTCATTAAAACCCCAAGGCAGTACAAGATATACCTTTTGTATACCACTGAATGAGAAATCTTATGTTCATGCTGCTATTGATATGGAAGGATTTCCTTCATCGGAATTGCGAAATGAAATATGTTAAAGAGAAAGGGTGTATATGCAGCTGCATGATTTAAAAAACAACAACCAAACTATTCTCTGTATTCAAATAATTTGTCCTACCTAGCGTAGCTTAACTAGAATTGTAATTGAACGTCTTAAATGTTCTAAATAAATTATGTTTACGTAATTATAACAACCTGATGTCGAATTGTTTTATTTCTTCATTTTGTTTACCTACATGGATATGTTCAAAATAGAAGTTACACTGAATTATTCCAATATCCCATTTTTAAAGGCCATGGGTTTCAATCCTAGATTCTCGCATTAGTGTTATCTTATTATGGATTACAAAGGATAATTCTATTATTTTGGATCAACCTTATCTATAGCTCTGCCTGATAACTTTTTTTAAAATCCTAATCCGAACTGGGCCTTTAATAAAATGAATACAAAAATCCAAACCCTTTGACGCAATACAGGAGAAATGAAGAGGCCTCAAGGTGTTTCACTCATGAGACGTTATTTTTTTTTTACTTCTAAACGCACACACAATTGAAACTTCAAATGCGAAAGACACAATGATAGAGGTGCCATACATAGTGGGCGTAGGAGCAGACAAGTTAACATGTAGATTATCAGTCGGAAAATAAGTAGTTGAACCCGTTAAAATCATGATAAAGTCCATGTGGAATGTTTTAAGTAGAAGACTATTTCTACTGCACTGTGAAAGAATACCATTTGACATGTAATCGCTTTTCAATGTAATTCTAAAGGTAAAGGATCCTGTTGTATGTATGTGCTATGTCTCAGTTATTGTTAGTCTAGAGTTGAATGTGTCAATCTTTGTCTTAAAAACATCATGGCCCAAAGGTGAAACAACAAGGCAACTTCGAATTCATTTAAGATGCTGTAAGATGCTTGTTTTAATGACTGAGATGCATGCAATATATTGTTCCCGTTCCAATTTTACAGTAGAACATAACACAGGAAATTAATATGGGGGGGGGGGGCACGTTGATAGTTTGGTGTCATTCAAATGACCTTGAACTACTTAAAAGTTGAGCAAATGTTTTGACTTTTTACAAAAATGTGTAAAATAAGAAACACGTCAAAGACTATTATAATATTTTACAAAGTCCTATGAGCATTAAGACGTTTTAGTAAATTTAAGATCAAAATATTGTCATGAGGTTTGTCACTCCCCATTGTCTTTAAAAGTGTAACCAGTGTTGAAATTCTCAATGACCCCATCTATCCAAGGCATATTTGTTGCTGTCGGGATAATGATATTTTAAAAATGTTTCATGACATTTAAACGTTTTATAACAAACTTAAATCTTCAGCAAGTCTAATAAGCACGGTTTGGTGAAACATGATATACACTTGACATTCACATTAATCAAAGCAAAGGCAGGTCATTTTTGATAAGCCTGGGGTCTTTTGTTTACCATGGATTGAACAGCTGTAATTGTTTTTGGTTAGACCATTGTTGAAAATGGTTATCTGATATTACAAATCCTTAACAAAACATGTGTGAAACAATAATCGCTTAGGTATACAGGTAAATTTACTTTGAATGAAGCATCTGTTAAAGTTTACACCCCAATAACAGTACTATGAAGTCAATAACTGTACAATAGGACCAATTCAGGTTCGCTTATAACGTTTTATAAATAGATGTCTGCTCTAGATCGATATAATCAGAATCTTTCTAGATGTGCTTGTACGATTTATTCGTTGTCATGGCAAATGTATAATGGATTTGAAACTGTTCTCGTGTAACATCAGATCGTTATGTAGTCTCTCATATTGATTGTATGGCACAAACAAAGAATTGTCTTCTATAATTTCTTATGCACGTAGCATTTATTTAGTTCCAAGAACATTCTGTGATTGACATAAATGTCATGAGTATGACACGAAAGTGTTTAACAGTCATTTTATGTAGTAGAATTCCAGACTGAGCCAGATTATCAGACACTGTTATGAATAAAGTCCAACTATATTTTAGCTGTCAGCTGTAACAACAGTTGGGTCCTACCTTTAAGGCACTATATGTATTCGATAGCTTTATCATTCGCATACACGCAAGTGTCTGCTCCATTCATTGTATCGGGCAACATATGTTGTGCTAATTTAGAAGAAAAAAACGCGTTTAAACCTAATAATAACAACAGTGAAACAGAATATGGAACATAAAGCATTATGAGTGTACCCACTCTGAACAAAAACAACGACACATAAAATATGTAGTATAGGGTATACTTTTGCTGGTTATAAAATGTTATACGGTCAGTACAGAACATGTTTGTTGGCTTGTATTTTCACATTACTCTAGCCCACTTCCTGTGGTTTATGAGATTAATTATCTATGGATGTTTTGCAAATTCATCGACGTACGTGAAATTTTGTAATAAGTACAATTGTTAAATGTTTACAACTGAATTTGAACAGAGACTGTCAGCGAGGTAACCGCTTCGACATAGAGTAACAGTTGATAAACTCCCAAATTGGTGCAAAAAACGTGTATGCAAGCTATAATTATAATAAAACTATTCCGAAGGCTACAGAATAATTGTGTGATTTAATTTCACAAAATACTACGAAATTGTCAGTTAATCTGCATAAGTATTTGTCCTTTAGTATCCATATCCATATCCATCATGAAAATATACAAATACCGATGATGTGACAACCTCTTTCATATACAGATTATGATTCGTACATTTAATTATCCAGTACTTTACAGTAGTTTCAACGTGTTTATGCCCCTGGCTATATATACAGATTGCTATAAATCACACATGCAATTATAAAAACAAGTTCCTTTATATCATGTATCTAGTACTACAGCGAGTTCATGGGTAAATATTTATTGTCTTAAACCTTGTGATGCCAGGTATAAAGTGTGTAATATATATATATATATATATATATATATATATATATATATATATATATATATATATATATATATATATATATATATATATATATATATGTCTGCAGGAAAGAAACTGAAACTGAAAACATTCCACTCACCCACTTTTTTACAGTTACAATTTAGAGTTGTTATAGAGATGAGTTTGTTTTCAGCAAACCCCACTAACGGAAACAATATTTTATCTCAAATTGCGTACCCAGAAATCTGTTGTTAACCATTCTAAGGTTTCAGGGTACAGTCACTTATAAAAAAAATTACCAGCAAGAAGCACTTATAAAAAGGTTACCAGACAAGATTATTTAATCTTCTTCTTCTTCTTCTTCTTCTTCTTCTTCTTTTCTTCTTCTTCTTCTTCTTCTTCTTCTTCTTCTTCTTCTTCTTCTTCTTCTTCTTCTTCTTCTTCTTCTTCTTCTTCTTCTTCTTCCATAACTGACCGCCTTCAACATGTTGATGATTTTGCCAATGAGTGAGCAACAAAAATAAGGATGTTCAATTAAAGCAGTTCTGATTCAAAGTATTGGACATTCAACTAAAAGAAAGATGAATAGTATTTAAAATATAAGTGTGGTGCCATTTGAGACGCTTTGTGATCCTACAGTTGCAATGTATGGTGTTAAATTGTTCCATTCTGTGATGGTTCTAGGGAAAAAGTAAGATTTTCTGTAGTCTGTTTTGAATGTTCAATGGTATTTGATAACTTTTACTGTGCATTTGTCTGGTATATCTTGAGGAAACTTAACGATTTCGGTAGATATTTTTGTTTTTGTTTCGTATTGAATATTCTTCAATTGTACAAGCTCCTAAAAAATGCGAATCGTGTCTAGCAACTGGTAAGCTCTCACTAGCCATTTTTCTTATGCTCTGGCAATTGAATTCTGAGATCTCAGATTTACTTGCAAGAAGCTTTATCTTATGTGCATGTTAAGTTGATCTTAGCCAAATATGGGCCTCAGGCTGTGCAATGTTAAGGGAATGTGATATATAATTTGTCGGATGACATCAAAAGACCAATTTGTTTCAATTGTCAAAATGTAGAGTAGTTGGAGAGAGGATTGCTAACTAAGTAACTGAGATGAATTGTTCAATCTGCGCAAAACGAAGTCATTACTGGCGGTGTAATGGACAGAAACATACCCAATTTGTCGTTTTCATGTTTGCATCTAATGATGAGCTTTTGCCATTGTTAAAGCAAAATTTTCACGACAGTCGGAAACGAAATACTGCGTGAAGTCTGACACTTCTTATAAACACAATAAAGCTAAAAGCAAGACTGAACATTTCGCAACTGGGTTTTTTTTTGTTAGAGTTCGATCGACAGGAAAGAACGACAACTTTATCTAGCACTGTCTATTTACATATTCCTACACGATATGGTATTACATAACTTGTGGAAATGTCTCATTTCGCACATGTCATAACAATTACTTTATCTTATCATCTTCTTTCAAATATGCTCATGACGTAATATTCAACAAAATGCCAGTTAACGGTTCTTTGTGTCATTTAAAACATGATAGTTTGAATACCACCAAACAATTCGTACTCTTCAAAAGTCATGAACTTCGATATAGTACATATAAACTATTGACAGGGACGAACACTGCCTCAAGTTTATCAAAGAAAGGACATTATATTTTGCAAGTCAGTAAGTCTTCATATATAACATTACATATTTGAATCGACTAACTAGTATTGATGACTTGTTGCAGAAGTTGCAATTTGATACGATTCTTCATAATGTAACTTCTGAATCAATGGTTTGTAGGATACCTTACAACATCTTAACGGTAGCAGACAGCTAAAACATTTTCTTTGAAGTACTTACAAGTCTATCGTAATTACGACCCCATAACAAGCAATATCATTAATTCTCACAAATATCACATTTGAGAATACAAACAGACACACATACTCACACATAGACACACATAGCCACACATAGACACACACACACACATATATATTTTAGTACATTTTACATTGTGATAAGATGACGATCTAAAAATAATTTAATAAGATGAATCACGTTAATACGTACACCTTTGTATGATCACATGTCTGTGGTGTTAAATTCCACACGAGGCCTCTCAGTAGTCAACCACCGGTCTTAGCCTTAAAATCATAAATTCCCTTTACGACATGTTTTTTGATGTCGATGGTAAACTTTGACTTAGCAAACTAATTAAACCTAATCAAATAACAAAAGATTAATATCTCAAGCAGCTAATGTGTTCCCCACTTCCTCTAAATCATATGACATAACCATTGATTCAGATTCATAAAAGGTCCCCGAAACCTTCTGATATATTTATTTTGTCACGTATCCACATCCATTAGGGTAACTTGGCTTTGAGTAATTTGAATAGATACTAATGCAAACAGAAAATGAGCTATATTATAGGTAAATATTGTCCTGTTTTATATGCATATGGCCGTGTAATTCAATCTCATACATTTAGTCTCGAATTACTCATATTATTTAAGATGACACACATTAACTTTCACTTTTGATAAGCCAATGAACGAGCAAACGTTTTGGTTTGTAGTCTGATATCTTTACAAAAGTCACTGAATTCCAGAGAAAAGTAATGTGAATTCAGCTGTATGAAGCAGCTGTAGCAAGAAGGTGTTATCGAAATTATGAATATTATATACTGTTCTATCATTAGCAGTTATGGTGAATACTTATGGCAAATATGCCGAGCAACAAAGGTTGTCGAACATGTGATCGAGCCAAGCTTTCTCTGTGGCTACGTGCGATGACACTATGAACAATAGTGTTGCTACATGTAAGTGTTTGAAACTTTCAGCTTGACCACCCTCATGTGGCTGCCATGGACAAAATGGCTCACGCGGGATCTCGTGAGATCTGCCGCGGGAACGACTGAAAATATACATGTTTTAATATTCAAATGTATAAATTGATACTATTTTAGGTCATATTTAATACAATTTACGAGTTCATGAGATTGATTGGAATTGAGATTCACCTAATGATAATTTTATACAAAACGACAGCTTCTATATTCCGAAAGAAAATATCTCCATAAACCAACAACGTCTCAAATATGCCACAACCAAATAGAGGAACTCGCTGCCCGACCAATTAAAATAAAAAGTATTAGAACCACATTCAGTTGAAAGAACACTTTTTTTCTAATTAAATTAGTGTTTTGTCTTCACTATACTCTCCACTGTCTGACATACACTTGGATGTTATTCCCCAATATGTTTTTTGGTTCAGCCAAGGAAAATATGAGTCACTACTTGTCTAGCGACTCGTAGTGACAACCCTTAGGTCACGCTTATTTTCCGGCTAAATGAGGACAAATATTAGAGAATAACAATTATATAAGTATAATCAAAGAAAAACAAGGGAAAGAAATGGCAATTTTGAACTTTTTGACTCCAATTTCGAACACAGCAGAACCAGTGACATAGCTGCGCGTTGTCGTGACGTAGAACGACCAGGGTATATTCCAAATATATGGCTTATGCATGTCATAATCATCAATATCCAGTCTTCCAGTCTCATGAAACGCACCATGTCACAATAAGTTATTCCTCTACGATGTCACATGCTCGAGAACTATTTTGTGTGGCCCTGGCCAACAATTGGCTTCTAATTGTTAATCACCCGTCCTTGACTATTGATTGCAAATGTTGATAAATTTATAATATTTTTTCTTACATGTTTTATAATTTCTGACCATAAATTATTACTATGATTATAAAGAAGAAATGTCTAATTTAAAATCTCTTTAGTGAAATAGTCACTATTCCAATAAGTAAAACAAAACCATATTTCCACTCAGTTGAGTTTGTTTTATTGAAATTTGATCATTATCCGGAACTACGTGCACTGGTACATAGATAAGCGATTTACAGGGCATTTAAGGCAAACAACATTCTTTGTTGTAAACTAAAAATAACCGATTTGTAAAATGATAGCTGTCCTATTCAAACACAAACTATTGACATTCATAAAGTGAGGGTTTCCTTATTGGAAGTGTTTCCAAGCACGCCATGAGGTGACATAGTGTTTTTCTATGGTTAGAGGGGTAGGTTAGGTTGATATTTTCAAAGTGAATTACAGCTACTCAAGTACACGTTAGTCTTGAAAGGAGGGTTTGGTATATTTATGGTATAGTGTTAATATCGCAGACATGCACATGCGCATGCGTAAAGTAAATTTAATCCATATAGATACACAGAAAATGAAATTTCGGGAATCAGTTGTGCAAGTAATGGATAGTATAGCCCATCTTTTGTTCGCATGTGTCTATAGGCAAAATCATTATATCTTGTAATATGATTTCCAGTAAGTCTTTAATGTGCTCTGCAGGAAGCTCAAAGATTCAAAAACACGACTTACCACTGTAGTAAAAATAGTTACTATAATATCTAGTTCCCTCAAACGGGACGGATCAACGCAATCGATAGTAAATGGATTGTGAGGTGTAAACGATCTAAAGCTGAAAAAGCTGCAGACATTGATACCGCTTCGTGTACACGGTTTATTATTATTGCCGTGATAACTTGAAACCTCAAGTACTAAATCAAGATAATGGTTCTTCCGAGTGATTCAGTGACTTCACCCTAAGTTACTAGAGATAATAGAATGGGGAATTTATTAATTGCATGCCAAGCACTATTTAAGTAGCAAGGCTTGTTTATATAATCCACTGGAGATGTGAAAATACCGGGCTTTAACAATAAAGCAATTAAGAGTGGGGTATAAATAACAATTTTGAAAAATCAGATAGGGTAAACATTGAGAATGGTATTGTATAACAATTTATGGTATTCTTACTAATTTCTTATTCATTGCACACACACACACACACACACACACACACACACACACACACACACACAACTTGGCTTAGGATATGTGAGAAATGGGTTAGGTACTTTAGATTATAACAACATCTCGAGTCAGTTCAAAGGGATGGATAAAACCCCGTCTGCAGACTTTCAAAGACTTTAATCAAATTAGCATATTAATCAATGTTGATTGTACAAGAGTTTGGTCTGCATATCAGTCACCAGACATTGTATAAAAGTCTGTACTGGCTGATTGGATGATTAGCGAATTTGAATTGAAAGTGTATCAGTTACTAGTATTTTGTATGTATGTAATGTTTTCCACAGTAACGGTTGGCTTTTTAGCTTTAATATAACTACATTTTGCTTTTAGAGGAAAAAGTAACATGCATGTTTCAATGTATTGTAATAATGAATTATTTAGGTAGGTTATTAGTGTAAGTCACTTTTCGAAACTGAAGCATTGAAGATAATACCGTTCAAAAATGTGAAAGTTCGCTCAGGACACACTCAGCAGAACCATACATGGTTAAACTTTACGTAACCTGACAAACCCAAGTTTTTACAGTGTACATTCATATATATATATAATTCAGGGCTTGAAATAACGATCTTTTACTTGCCCCGGGCAAGTGATTTCAAGGCTGGGGCAAGTTGTTTTGAAAAGTACTTGCCCCAAGGGGCAAGGAGAATTTCTTATGATTTTGGATCAGGGATGTGTTTTTCCCTGTGTTGATGCTGTACTTATCAGACACTGCACATGTCTGATAGGACTTTGGATACATTGTATAACCATGGTGCCAACAAGTCTGGAAAATTATAACGTTGTAGCAATATTGAGAAGATGCCTTTCTTGACTGACCACTTTTCAAAACAATCTGGACCAGCTGTCCTTGACGTACTTTGTTTACTCTTATCAAGAAAACATACATGGAATGACCAGTGACTCATTGAATATCCAAGCATACACACGGTGAAAGTGAAGTATTTTCAAAGCTACTTTGCCCATTCCTGACATTAGCTAGTTAATGATCCGTATTTCCGGCTGTCATAAGATAATATTTTATCTATGACAGCACATCAAATTTCACCGCATGTGACTAATGTATCTTTTGACAGTTTAATCAGAATCATTGATACACATAAACCCATAGGCTTTGAGACTGAATGTAGACAATCAAGGAAACAAAATATCCATTATCCAGGCGCATCATTGTCACAAAATATCAACATAAGTTAGATAGCGGATGTGTTGTATAATGAGAGACATTCGTCGGTAAAATGATTAGAATTAGACACAAAATAAGTCATTCTATGGATAGCTTTAAGAGGTGAGACTAATACAGCTACGTTGCTTTAAGATCAAAATATGTATGTATGTATGTATGTATGTATGTATGTATGTATGTATGTGTGTGTGTGTGTGTGTATGTATGTATGTATGTATGTATGTATGTATGTATGTATGTATGTAAGTATGTAACTGTCACTGTCAGCTTGTTACATATCCAGTTGTCATTTTCAAATTTAGTATTTGACAATGTATCGACTAATGGTGATATACAAGAACGCTAATTGCGAGACGCAATCTTGATAAACATCAAACGCCATGCTACTAATCGAAAAGTTCGCAATTAAATATAAAATCCATTACTTGGCACTCTCATATACCTCTACGTCTAGGGTCATTGCAGTGACATGTGATAGGTCTCCCGTTAACAAAATAAATAGATTGAATATGGTCATGTTAGGTACCAGAATTTGAAATGAAAAATAGTACATGTATAAAGTGCTTACTTAGAATATGTTTTATCTTTTAATGTTGTCACACATAGGATATTACGTCACACATAGGATATTACTATAAATGTTACGTCTAATTGGTATCTTCCATTTGTCAAAATGCTTTTAAATAATTGAAACATCGTTACCATGAAAGGAAAGAGAGAGAAAATGTGTAGTCATTTTAATTAATGCATCACGTAATGCCGCATTTGTTTATTGGCTATTATAGAAACATGTTTTGGTTGAAACATTTTCAAAAATTGAGATTTTCGCTTCAATGGAGATTTATGAAAACGAGAATATCGGTACCCGTCGTCATATCTTCTCGATTTTCATATTCCTGCTTACGAATATTATTATTGAATCTAAATCGGTCTTCACGTGATGAATTATATTGATTATATTGGTCGAATTTCTATGCAACAGAATAGTTCTTATAACTAAAATCATAAACCCCGCAACAAAACGTCGCCTGGCTCGACGAAACATTGCTACAGTTTTTTGTCTGGCTAGGTAAAATATCTCTTTTAATGTTGTAAATCTCGTCTGGCTCGATAAAAATCAAATTAATATTTCCACATACTATCGTCTGGCACGACAAGAACTGAATGACAATTGATACATTTTATAGTCAGTTGACTTTCTCTCAAAGATATCAAAGAACGTGCCAACCTTAGGTTCACCAGGCAGGGACATATAAATTTGGCGATGATCTCCTAAGATAATGGTAGCTTGTGCAAAGAATGTGTGCAAATATTGGTTAAAACGTTTGTCACACCATAGGATTAATGAAACGCTGTTGGCATGATTTGTGTCTCGCCAGCCAATAGAATGTAGCAATTTAATGATATTTTTGTCCAGCAAGACGACGTTTTGTGTCAGGGTTTATGATTTTAGTTGTAATTTCCCACAACGCAGACGGAAAGTTTTGTTTTCTATGCGGCCAAATATCTCCAATCTATGTTGTACCTGTAATGATGGCGATTTGTCTAAGTCCAATACCGGCAGAAGCATACACTATGCAATACATATCACGACATCATTTCTACGGGTTGGCACACGTATAAATAGTCGCGTTATTATACCTTTGGCGGAAAGTACTTACTACTTTTGTAGCGGGCATTTACCTTTTACGCAAACAAAACATTAAATTCAAACAAGTTGTTTTTCGACCACGACCTCATTTCACTAAATGCGTACTTCATTCACAGAAGCCTGACATTGTTATTCGTTCACTGACGATGATCATATTCAGAGTCATAACTCACCGGAGTACTTAAAGATCTAAGACTTCTACGAACTAGAATAAAGTAAAGACAGATCAACCTCAGAGCTATACAATCCAGAATTTGAAGTAATAACCTGTAAAAGGGACTACATATTACTGGATGGCGACGATACATGGTTTAGTTAGATAAAGTTCAGAACTCAAAAAGGGTGAATGAAAATATTCATATGTACATGTTAAATCTGTACTAACTGCAACCGGGACATAATTTTTATCAAATATACAATAACAGTAATTGGTCAATTATTTATTTTAAAAAAAAGACATTGTATCTGTTCAAATAGTGGTCAATTTTATCTGTAGGCAGTGATGTGATGCAACGCTGTTCACGGTGTATGGTTATTTATCCTAACAAAACATTTTTATATAAAAAAACAACGTTCCAGTTGCGACAACGCACTGGACATGTCTAGCAGAAATGCAAATCTTACAGACACTGTCTTGTATACCGAGGGTTAGGGCTATGTTAGTAGATAAGGCTTATAGATCAGGTTCGGTTCATACAGCAATTGACACGTGTTTATACAGAGAATTACATGCAAAATTGATTAAAATGTAAACATTACTTATACAGCTTCCTTTAAAACTACCCATATAGGAAAAGGTTAAAAGGTGCCGAATTGTATGAATGAACTTTCTGTATTGTTCAAGATAATATTTGTAGTGTTAATGAAGTTTCCGTATTGCTCAAGATAATATTTGAAGTGTTACCTTTGTTTGATAAATCTGCAATACAGTAATTGAAGTGAGTTTAGTATCCGATCTTTGATATCAAATAGGTTTGGCGTGTAAAAATATGGAAATTAAGTGCACTATGTCGTCGGATTACATTAACGTGTCCAAGATATATTTGGCTTGTGTTACTCGAAACTAAACGTTGTTTGAACTGTACTGATTAAACACAAAATAGTCACGATGTGTTAGTTCCATACTTTAATTTGAATTGACATAATTTGTAGTTACTATATATATGCTCGTTTGTAGTTTTTGGACAGTAAGCTTACATTTGGTAAAACTCATTTGTTCCTTATGGCCATCGCATCTAAGCACGAATCCAAAACAGAAATCGAAAGTGGCAACTTATGTATTCACTTTTCAATTCTGTTATGGACTCTGATTAGAGTGATGGCCTCGACACCCGTAGGTTTTACGAATTAACTCAATATAGGTAACCATGACAAGTTTCATATTAGTTTTTAATAGTTTTTTAAATTTCAACCATAAGTCATCGACTCTTTTTATTGCAGCAAGTGCGCCTATTTCCACGGCTTTTAACAATTATTTTAAATATTAGTTCCATGTTCTATTCCCAAAGCTGAAAATCAGCCCTTGAGTGTGATTGATAGTGATTCGCAGACGTCTGTCCGTAATATTCGTTTGACATAAAGACCGACCTTTTAAGCTATATCCTGAAACGGAATAATAAGCAAATCTTTTCGTCCGTACTGTATGGCAAGACACATTTCATACATCATCTCTCATCGTCACTAATATAAAATATTGAAGATTAAAGGTGCCATTTCGAAATCGCTTACGGCTTGACCATGCCAAGGATCATTGGGGACCATCCTAAAGACATCATTGTTTGTACACAAAATGTGTGGAACAACAATTTAAGCTGAAATTCTCTACTTTCGTGTCAACCGCCACTTCAAATGAAAGATTATAAAAATTTGAAAACTAGAATGACGTGTATACGTATGCTGTCAAAATCTAAAGGATAGTAACTGTGTAGCTATACCAATGTCTGTTAAGATGATAGCAGCGGCATTCTATTTTTAATTGCAAATATTAAAAGAAACACTCTCTCTTGGTGATGCCTTGTTTATTTTTCCAGCTCAGGTTGCATGCACGATATCCACAGAATGTCGCTGATAAAGATTCAATGATATTGTTCCTTATCGTCACGATTTCATATATAAAAGCAAGACGTTAACTGGAACGTGAAAAGATCTGCACTGGCACGTGACGATGTGTGAGTGCTTTCATGATAGATTGTTATGGAATACTGTCTGTATGATATTAGATTCACGGTAGACAAACACACTGTGGAACTGATCAATTAAATCAAGAACAGTGCAGAATTGTTAATCAAAAACCTTTCCATGTTATGGCTTTATTGATGATTGTTAATTTATCATCATGATTAAATCATATGTTGATATGCAAGAAATATATGATGTCGATTTTAAAACAAATCGATAGATAAATTCTATGTAAAACAGTTATTAAATATTGATTTTAAATATCGATTTTGAACCTGTCAAAACCTTAAATGTCAATATCATGAGGTATTCATTTAATTTACTACATGCTTATGACTATTTTCCAAAAAAGGTTTGATATGATTCAATGTGAGGTCTATCCAAGAACGGTTTGGTAAAAATAACTTTGTAACCCCTATCATTGACACCATTCAGTTACTAATCATCTGAGCGCCTGAACACTTCTAAAGGTTCGTTCGTTCACACGAAAAGATACAAATTATTTACCCATATTTGCGCAAGAAAACACTTGATCTTTAGTTCTGCACAAACGTATGTAGCATACCTTATGCAATGAAACAAACCGTGGTCATGCTGTTCCTTGCACTATTAAATTCATAACTCAATTACGTGCGTTTAAAAATCATAGTTCCTGGTGAGTAATTGATGCATTAAGTGTAATCGTAGATGAGATGTCGCCATCATGTTACTGTAGGCCGATATGTTTTGCTTCATAGAGTTCTTTCTTGAATTAAGGGAGCCTTCAGGGGGTAATCGACTCCAGTCTGTGGCATAAAATGTGACCCTCAGCCTAGTTCATTGTGCTGAAATGTGACCCTCGGTCAATTTCCTTCAATGAAAGGCATTTTTAACACTGCCTTCCTGTGGTGTAGTTGTTAGAACTCAAGATTAGTAGTCGGTAGGTCCTGGATTCAAATCCCACTATAGAGACAGGGAATTTGTCTGTAGTAAGATCCCACCACATTGAAAGTTTTAAAGGCATTTGTTGTTTCCAACTATTACCACCACAATGAGTTTGTGTTTGTATTAATTCAATGCCCGTGATTGGATGTCATTGGCTGAGCTGAAGGCCAGAACTCCGAAAGACAAGATGAGCACACAACTGACAACCTGAGGACCGAGGTCAACATCTACACTCCACCATTATTCCCAATATCTTACCACGCTGTTCCACCTTTATTACTGTGTGACCCGCCCCTGGGTGGGATGTGGTAGCAGTATGATTTGGAACAGTGGCAGCGGGTGAGATCATGCCGAACTCACACAATAAGGAAAAATTAAATAAAAATGAGTCAAACTGAAATGTGGCCCTCCTTGAGGACCGATTTGTAAAAAGTAACCCCTTCCCATTCCCCGGCCCCCTGGTAATTACTGAAGGTTCCCCGAGTGATGGTGTGAGTTCATTCACAATAAGACTTTAATATTGTTTGAATTATGTATTGTACGGTTTATTATAAAGATACCCAGCATACATACATACATACATACATACATACATACATACATACATACATACATACAGCATACATACATACATGCATACATACATACATACACACACACACATACACACATACATACATACATACATACATACATACATACATACATACATACATACATACATACATACAGACACACACAGGCAGGCAGGCAGACAGACAGACAGACAGACAGACACACACACACATATACACACAGACATGCAGACAAACAGACAGACAGACAGACAGACAGACAGACAGACACGAACTACCCACAGAGGCAAGTGATATTAAATTTATATGCTATGGTCTTGCATGTTATAAAGCTTTCTCGCTGCTTTGATAGCTGTCCAATACAAATGAAACTGTGAAAGTGAATAACTGTACGTCCTAGGGCTACGTCCGGGATACATCATTATTATTTCATTACAAATAAGGGAATATGACACAAGACTACTAATCTGACATCCTATGCTTTTATATGTTATCCAATAAAGACTCATGCCTTGGACGAACTAAGTAATTTGGCAACCCACCTGTCCTTTCCCGGATAAACAGACAAAATCCCACAATAATCTGAACGACGTTTTCTTTCATAGCGTCGTAAAACAACCTACACAGCAATTCCTCTATCACAATTATGAATTAAATTAAGCTGTCTGGCATTAATTAAAGTGTCTATCATTTCATATTAGCAAATATGCAATGAATTGCTCTCCTCGGTTCAACTGCACATATCTAGCCACATACTAATAGTCATGCAGTCAATTTAATCATTTTTCCCCGTCAAGATTACATCTCATAATCGGCTTCTTAATGTATTGAAGTAATTTATTTCATGCAACCTGGAGACAGTTTAAATTAAAGTATTGATAATAGGGCAATTGATATTCCGCTGATAGTCTGAAGGTATAAACAGAGATTTACAGCTGTGACATTCTTCTCAGCAAGTATTCCCCAAGAATAGATGCGGAACTCTGCTATCACACCTAGTCAGGATAAATCTCAGGCAGCTGAGTTGTCACTTGGAAAACTATGAAATTCATTTAAATACATTCATGCGTTATTGTCGATGCCAACATGTGTTTGTGGCCAGTATTTGGTAAACATTTACTCTTTTTCCCAAAGTGTTAATCCTAACGAGATACTTAAATTAGACTTTTGGGTATCAGGAAGTTGGCAATTTGTTTTAATGCAGCAAAGCACCACTCAATTGTGGAAAGTACGCGATGGTGTTGGGTGGGGGATGGTGGTGCACGACGAGCATACATAACAACGAGGCTAGCAGTACCTTTTATGAGCAAGGTAGCGAGAAAACTACACTGTCCCTCGGGTACTGGATGAATGATGCGATAGATACGTGAAGAAGAAGATATGTTGCAAGTTAGTACATAGGACTAACAGGTATTGAATAACTAATGAGCTCACAAACGTATTGCGTATGGAATGATCAACAACACACACGTAGAAATAAAAACAATGATGCGTTTTTCTAGGCCTAGCTTGACGTAAAAGAAAGGTGGGTTATTTGACTACTTTAATGGACTCTATTATCTATAACTGTGGCACCCAAGTAAAAGAAGGATTTTCGCTGACAACACAAAAACGAACAATTTCGCACAGTCGTGTCTTACATGAACAGTCATGGTTGCCTCATGATCAATACAAGATGGCTTGTCAGTGTAGCCTGAAATACCCAGGGTTCGTTTTCTTACATAAATTATATCCATTCCGTGCACCTCCAAGTAATATGATATTATGCCGTTCTTGGAGTGCTCGAAAACTATATTTTTCTCACAACTGTCGGCGTTTAATTATAAGTCAATACAACTTGCCGGATCCAAGATACATTGCGCGTCTCTCTAATGTATTGCGTAAGCGCTGAGGGGTTTCCACGCGCTACCCAGGGGGATGGCTGTCACCTGATCGTACCTGGATTCTCCCCTAAAATACCTACCTGTCATTTATGGCGTTTTGTGTTTGTTTCTTTAAAATCACTCATAATCAAAAAGGTCAACATGTCTTTCCATCATTTCCTGACGAAATGTTGTTCAAACGTAATAAAGACAAAACAAGACTAAATGTAACAACATAAGCGATGTCCTCTCGCGTTAGTCATCTTGGAATCGGAAAATCGACTATTGGCAGGTATACAACACTCCGAACTCTGGTATGGTAACTTACGTCAGAGGTGAAAGGTGAAATAAGAATGACCAAATCATCCACAAAACAACTGTTTCTTTTCCATGTGTTTTCTTAATGGAGACTGTCATCACAATACAACATTTCATCGCTTACAAGCGCAAGCATTGGTTCTGTAAATATTTTTTACGAACAAGAAAATTCATAAACGGAAAAGAACAATATAAATCATCTAGCCATTTCACTACCTACTGCAAAACTGCTATCAAGGAATCTCATTTATTGAGTTTTACGACTAAAGGCAATTACCTTAGGTTTACTACATCATATAAAACAAACATATCCATTTTCTGAGGAATGTTAACAATATTTCCTCTTTTGTAAATTAATAAATCAACTATGCTGATGTGTTAAAGTGTTAAATAAATATGGATGATACTGTAACAAGTCACAAGTAATGACTACGTCACGTCCAGTCTGTGCATGCATCTTTTGCTTCCTAATACCTCAAAGACTTGGCGTTCACACCAGTTCCATGAAAGTATAGTCTAGCTGCTAGTAGCCCGATCGTCAAAATAGTAAATTGAATGTAAACTTTTCCAGAGCTTGTGAATAAGCAGCAAACTAAGGTTAATGAAGATAGTAGTTATGGTAAAATGTACAATTCCGTGACTCTGAAAGTAACGATGACAGTATTAATCAAAAATATTTAGTATTCGTGTTTGATGCTAACTTTTTTACGATATGTTGTGATTTGTTTCCAGACTGCAGAACCCTATGAAGATTTGCCTCAGTCCAGCGATTCTATTCAAGGTATGACGTATATTTATATTACTAAAACAATACAACTAGGAACAAACCTTATTGTATGTACGGTCTAATTTTTCCCGTTTGGTCCCCGGACGGAGATCAGGTGTGAGTAAATTATATAAACCCTTAAAATGTGATGATCCAATTTCCTTCGTTTCTGTGTCGGACAACGTGGATATGTTTCATCGTTCTGCTAAATAAATTACCAAAAGTCGTAAAAATCAAACATTGTGTCGAGAGAATTTGGTTCATCCATGAGCAATGGGTTGCTACAATTTAAGAGTCACATAATGATACATGTGTCATAAGTCTCAAGTCTTTGCTTAACATGTTTTATTGTTTATTGTGTCCAACCCAAGTGACTTATTCTTCAATATCACACATAACATTGCGAACATACAGCATACGGTTTAAAGATGAAAAAGGTGTTTGTGGATAGACAACTAGAATAGATAAATCGGTAAAATTCCCAACAATGAAAAAGACAAATGAAAGTATCAATGATTTATCGAGGCAGTATTCAGTCAAGATGACTTTTTGACATTCATCATTATCCATAGGGGCTACACTGACATGAATGTTTAATCACAGTGTTCGATTGATGATTCAGAAATGAAATCATAACACTACATGGTGTTCATATCTTTTTGTTTAAAACAAGACTAACACCAAGAGGTAACTTCTTAAGGCAAACCCCCAGTGTGACGTATATATTTTACAAAATGTAATCGCTCAAAAACTATTCATATCCGGAATTTCAAACAACAACTACTGCTTCCTGTAAATGCGTCATTTAAGGTACATATAAAGCACCATATTGTTATCTGAAGCGTGAAATGAAACATTGAATATGGTAGTAGAGTTTGCCGGGGTATTTTTAGAATCAAAGGAAAAACCTCTGTTCGTCAAATTAAAAAACCCTAAAGGGTTCAAACCCCAATTAAATGAACCTGGAGTATTTGCTGTGCATCATGTAAAATCTATTTCTTTTACCATCATACAATAGCAGAGTGATAAGAGATTAGTTGTAATGATTTGATACTTTCGAAATTTCAGATTCGAAAAACTTATGTCTAATTTGACATTAACTTACGTAAGTAAATTGCAAGTTAATATGGCAAATCGAATATGTACAACCATTGGCCATTATTGCGCGATAACTATCTGATTAAAATCGAATGTAGAAGTACGGCTCGATACTTTGATTTCCTTTCTATTTGTCGCTTGTTGTTAACTTTGTCTTGTGGGAGAGATTGCCTATGGGCTGCTTACGTAGGACAATAACATATAATCGACAAATACGAAGTTAATGAAGGTATATAAAGGAATTGAGCCTATTCCCAGATCAGATATTAATCAGATTGACGTCATCAGTGCCATAATGATTATTTATTCATTAAATTAATATCAACTATTCGATTATATCGGGGAGGGGGAAGTTAAGGGTAATCAGTAAATGTTCATATAACATCCACAAATCTCATATTCATCATTTGTTTTGTCATAACCTTACGTTTTCCGTATATACTAAATACGGTGAAAGACTCTTAGAAGCGCTTGCAAATATACATACATACATACATACATACATACACACATACATACATACATACATACATACATACATATTAGATAGATAGGTAGGTAGGTAGGTAGATAGATAGATAGATAGATAGATAGATAGATAGATAGATAGATAGATAGATAGTTTTATCTATCAACGTGTGATTTTCTCCTTGGTCTCAAAAGTTCCTGTTACGTTGTCGGATGAATAATAGCATCGGGCTAATACTAAGCACACTCTGTGACAAATTGACGTTAAACCCAGCTTAGAAAGGAAAGTGGTTATACGTTACAAACGATTGTTGCTATATACTCTACTTCTTTGATATCAATACAGAGAGGTTCACAAGCATACATACATTCACTAGGGCAATGCCATCCTCATTGTCTGTGTCTTTCTCTATGTGCTTCTTAAGATTTTCTCTCGCACCTTCCTTTGCCAACACTTTTCTCCGTTATACAAATATGTTAATTGACTTTTAGATACAACCATATGTTTTTCTGATTTCCTAGAAACAAAAAAAGAATACTTTGTACTGAAGTGAAATATTTCGTTACCAATGCCCGTCCTCCCTTGCATGCTTTCTTACATTTTCCTAATTTCCTTGGTCACTTTCTGACTCACACCTACAGACCACTGAAAAAATTGTCGACTCACTAAGTTCCATTTTCCTTTTCTTCAAATCAACGTTCGAATGGCGTTTGCAACACGAACTCGCATTAGCAGACATTCTTCACTTTGAGGTAACCTTTTTAAGGGATCATGGCCATTTGACATTTGAGCCGACGTGTAACGAATCAAGTGCGAAAACTTGAGTCTTTAGAATTATTGGCTTTTAGACGTTTCAACATTGCCAAATGAGGAGTTATTTGAACCAGATGTATGGTGTCCAAACTATGCATGCGAAATAAGTTTTTAAATCGTGTATCTATGTTAGTCACAATTTATTTTAACCTGACATTATTATATAATAATATAATATAAGATGCATAATAGCAATCCTCACTGTATCTTATATCACGTACCCTTTTGAATACGACAGGTGAACATCACATGGCATTTAACCACAACACATGAGGTTTCATTTCACTGCACATAAAGCACAAGCCTGGATAGGTAAGCTTGGAACTTGATATAATTAAATATGGTGTGGCATGTGTGAGAAATGCAAGGCACAGTATAATACAAAAGCACAACCCCGTGTAACAACAGAACACACTACATCATGGTAGAGTACATTCCGTTCTATCATAATCTTCTTTACGTTTATTAACAGATGAGGAGGATGGCCTCGATGCTGGCGTCAAGCTTGTTGACTACCTTCTATCAAAATATCCTAAACATCCCGTCAGACCTGTCAGAAACCAATCAAGTATTGTTACCGTATCACACAGGATGACACCTATACAGTTAATAGACATGGTAGGTATTCCCAACAGCAGATTAGATTATATTTCCAGAAATGTAATACTTAAGAAGAAAATACCTAATCTAATAAGTTAATCCAAATAATGATACCCGAAGGTTTGTTTTTCAAAAAAGGTCATGTTTCAACGCATTACTATTGCCACGTAACCCAGCAGTTTACACGTCTAAAAGACATTCTAGGTTTGTGGTGTTTCATTGAGTGGTCCATAGTCTTTTACCCATATCCCCTACAATCTTATCTATCATATTATAGACTCAAATAAAACATGCTAAGACTTTACATTGCGATAATAATTAACGTGCATGCAATTTTTCGATTGGAGAACGTACATTGTATTTCTATCTTGCTATAAAAAAATGGAATGCAAAAGTTTGAGACGCGGAGTATTGAAAAATAGTTTGCATATAAAGGAGTCCGGGCAATTTGACGATTTACCGTCTTTAAACTTAACCGTGTGCATCTCGGACATAAGCCTTAAAACCATTTGCTGTCACTTTGTTCTAGAATTATAGTCCAATTTATTCTCGGTTAAAATCTATACAAATATCCAGTATCTTCATGCAAATTTTGAAATAAAGGTCAAAAGGATATTACAATAAACATGATGTTAAAATCCAAAATGGCCACTGAATACTGTGTTAATGTTAGTGGAAAATATAAGATTGGGGATTTCTCTGAAAACAATACGGTGAGCCCCGAACACTCTCCCCAAACGTCTTTTATTATTTCAAAAGTACCATGAACAAGCTTTCATATGGCAAAGTCTCGGATAAAATTGAGACTAGTACTTTGATTTCAAGCATATGTATTTCAGAATAACGTCTTGTCGAGCGACATTTAGTTTCTGTGAAGATAATCATGGAAAATCTTGATGTAAGGTATGATTGGGAAGATTTGGCTTGTCTCCAGACTCAAGTGCGCTTCCTTTGCTTTGGTGGCGACAACAAATTTTCAATGAGATTATATCACTTTGGGAAATAAGTAGACAAGATAATCGATTCTGCAATCGCCATGCCTTAGGTGTGTACAGAATGTAAAATTTTATAATTAACTACTGAATTTCTCCCATGGCAAGTATATATGTTCATCAATGTCTGTTTGTTTGTTCATTTCCTCACAATGGAGTGCTTGTCTATGTTTTGAGTGCAATACAAAGGAAACCAGTTGTGTAGAAGGGAAACGTCGTCTGGCTCGACAGATATCTTACTAAAGTTGTTATTTCTTTATCGCCTGGCTCCACAAATATGTATTTACAAGTAACGTCGCTATATGTTATCGTCTGGCATTACAAGAATTGAAATACAAATTACATTTTAATTCATTGACATCCTGGAAAAAATACACATCGATTCAGTGTACATAACTTCGCTATAATCTGCTACGATAATGGTAGTTCACACACGGAAAATGTAGCAATTTTGGCGCGTTTTTGTCATGCTAAACGATGGAGAGAAGCTGCAATTGTTGATATAAGCCTTTTATTGAGCCATACAACGTATTCTTTCTACTAAACTCCTATATATTGTATTTTATAATTTTCAGAAGGCATTGTTCATGGAAAAAAGACTAAATACAGATTGAATTAACGAACAGAAGGCACAGTTTGTTTATACGTCGATAACAATATGGCTAAGTTGATATAGAAGAATGATCAATTTGTCTGTATTGACACAGTCGAATCTTGCGTTCAGATGATGCAAGAAGGGCGTATGTTCATTTGAAACCTGGACGATACAGAGAATCCCATCTATTGTCTATGTTTGGAAATTTAGATTTTTTTTCGTTAGCTTCTTCTTGCCGTACCGAGAATTGTGAATTCTCGTATGATTGGTCAGGTTTGATATAGCTATTCCCCGGGGACTGTGGAGAGCTTCGTCTCATTCATCAACTTCTGAAATGATCAATCGTGCATTATCTATTACCTCCGTGTTAAAACTTTCACAGTATCATTTATTCATCATGCATAACGGAAGTTTGAAATCACACTAAAAGTAAGAGGAAACCGTGAATCAAATATGTGTTTTCGTGCCAACTTTCAAATTTAGAATTCGTTTGCAAGGAAATGTCTGAAGTGAAATAAAAAGTGACAAGTATACAATTCCGGTTTCTTGATAATATTGATAGTGACTTTTATAACAACACACCTGCAATTAATAGACAATTTGTCACATCATTGAAGCGTGGAAATGACCTTGCTCAGGTCGTAAAGTCCTATTTCCTTACATCAAACCTATTCATCATGGGAAATTACTTACAATTTACAACGTGTATACAATGACAATCGCGTTCAGAAATCCACAAGTCTTTGAAATGATCATTGTCTGTATATAATAAACTTCGCTAGACAACCTTACAACAAGATTAGTTTCCAACGTACTTAATTATTCAAACTAGTCTATCCATACTAGAATTATATTGTAGAGTAACTGTAATTATTGCTACCTTATTACACAAATTTTGATAAAATTGTACGTGATTCCAATTTATGTTTTATTTCCGTGCCATTGGATTTTAAATTCAATATTTGCTACTGAATGTGTTAACTTTACATTATTGATCGTATACAAAGTATTCAACATTTTGTTCATCAGTTGTTCCTCAATTTCTGTCACAAATGACTTACACTTACAAGTTAATATTTGCTACCGAATGTGTTAACTTTACATTATCGATCGTACACAAAGTGTTGATTCAGAATACTTTTTTCATCAGTTCTTCCTCAATTTCCGACACAAAGGACTTACACTTACAAGTTAATATTACATGACTCGAAAACAGTAATATCTTATTTCCATTTTCTGAAATTCTTTATTTATCATCGATCACTATTATATTAGTCTAATGGTATATTGTCCATTAAAATGTGTTGAAAGTAAATGTAGAAAAAGTCCCGCGATAATGCTTCGCACTTGTCACTTTGGAAATGTCGGATTGGCGCATTGCATATAGGGAAATCAATATTACTGTCCAAGTGGGAAATAACGAACAAAATGTATGCAATGGAATTACTTGTAGATCAACAAAAACGAAGTTGTGAAGGAAAGCCTGTTGGGGATTAATATTTGTGTTATGGTGAGATGTGATATCGAATGTGTATTTTCTTTGACTCCCAGGCCATGGCGCCAATTATGTTAGCACAGGTGCTGTTCCAATATTCATATAAAGTATTTATATATCCAGAGGCGGTTCTTCTTATTTGTCTTCTTTGCGGATTAAAAGATTACCTGTTAAATAAATAGTATTAAAATGTAAATTTTGGTTAGATAACCCTATCCTCTAGCAATATGTTTAGGCCATTGAATATCTGTGGCAACCTTTTAGTTGGGGATTTTGGTTTGTCCTTTGCTGTACGTTTTATCGCATAAATTCCATCCAATAATATAACATCATAATGAGTTTGTGCAATTTAATTTCATGTGCTGGGCTTTCATAATTGCCATCCACTGTCAATATTCCTATCACCTTTTCTATGCATCTTGTGTCAAAGTCAATGATTGATGGAGTGAAAGAGATACAGTGTAGGCATTTTAAAACTGCTGTCGTATATAAGTCGAAGTTGACATGAAGTAAAGGTTGCAACTCTCGACTCTATTCAACAAATCTATATCCGGTGTTATATTTCAGAAGCGTCGTGATAGAAACATGCAAAATGCCAATCCACCCACCAATATCAGCCCACTTTCGACTATCCATCCACACATATGCTGACGCAAACATACACTGACACAAACATCCTGATACACATACTCTGGCACTTACACAAATATACATCATATGAACAATATTTGTTTAAATAATGTTATGGTAATAATTCACAACCCGTGCTTACCCAAAAGCGTACGTCGACCTCAACTTAGAGATATATTATCTCTTCAGGAAATCATTATAGTAATGAACCACGCAATTTGAGTTTGCTACAAGTCAAATCTTTTAGTTATGAAGACATAAATTTTCTACTTCATCATGATGAGCGTGTAAGTCAAAGGTTGATCCATGTCAAAGATGTATTCTCTGCTACGTTAAGATGTATCATCTGAGGATGGTGCAACATAGCGCTCTGTTGATCCGTTGCCGAGGAGGGTGAAAACAGTCCTAAAACCTTTGTTAATTCAGGGCGTAGAATGAAAGTTTCGTTCTGCAGTACGTTCATTGTAACTGTAAGATAAGTCAGGCGCAGCCAACAACTCAATCGTCTGAATTCATTCGAAAAAGCGAAAAATTAGTTACTGAACTATGTCGATACAGGTTTACTTATTGATGACGATTAAATGGGAAAGTTTGTATGTGCCCTCTCACTACAACATTTCCCCACTGCGCATGCCCTCTCCCTATCACATCATGCTGCTTCAGGTTCTAATCCCACAATATATTTACATTCACAATTAGATTAATCTAACATCTTAAAAACACCAACTTTAATTTCTCTTAGCTTACCAGCTGAAAAACACGTTTTTCCCATTTCAAATAATGGTTATTTTGCCCTCCCACAGCTTACAGCTACAGAAAAACCACTACAGAAAATCCACTCCCACTGAAAAATCGTGTACGAACAGCTTTTACATAGTCAGCTTCGTTGGCTGCACCTGGATAAGTTGTAAATTGACGAAATTGTTGACAAAATACCTTTTTATACATTTTTGTATATAAATACCTGTTTATTTATAAATGCATGTTTATTTATAAATGCATGTAGTAAAGCCATAAATTATTATGACCTCGGCTGAATTGAAATTGCATACACATTTTTTTTGAATAGCGAGATGAAAACATTTATAATGAAAATACATGTGTATACGTCACAAAGGTCCTTTACCTGGTAGAGATATACGGTTTAATTACAGACACACACAAATACATATACATGTATTCTATGTAAGCCTGTGTAGTATAATTAGCTACGTATACGTTTTGAAGCCAAATAAAAGAAATTCTCTTTTTTTATCTGCAGGATGAGAAAAATCAAGTAATAACATTGAAAAGCTGGTTGTCACAGGTGGGTAACAATGCTCATGAATTATTAATAGAGCACGTCTTTTTAGTGTTATCGTTTGTCGAAAGTCAAATCATCTCACCTGATCCGGCCCGAATAGGTTATCTTTGACTTATCGCACTTGTTATTTCCAACTGAATTTTCGGTATTTGTAAGATAGGTTATTATACATTATTCTGCCAGTGAGTAAAGTTGAAAAGATAATCAATATAAGCAGATTGGCTCCTAATAAAAACTTTAAAAAGGAAAATGGCCACATTTTAATTCATATATTGATTAAAATTACAATTTTTTTCCAAAAGTAGTTCAAAATTGAAGGCAGTCAAGTTGAATTCGTTTACTGCTTTCAGATGAACTTCAATCAGTTCATTAAAGTTTATAGAAAAGAGTATGTACCACCTGCCTTGTATATTCTGACAATTACATTTCAGAGGTCAAAGCTAGAAAATTGAAACTGACTAATCACCTTAAATGTGTTAGTAGCTTTTAATGCCACAGATTCCGTTCAGGAGGTGATCTTTATTTAAATGCGATGGCAATAACAATTTCTTGATTTTTCAAACCCAATTATTTAGTTAAGCAGATTTCGGAACTAGAAAATTGGCTGTTCTTTTAACTTGTACATGACGAGTTTTCATCCTATGTAGGTAAACATGTCGCAAGCAAATCATAAAATGTATAGGTGTAGCTTGGATTGGTATAGGTAGAATAATATTTTCCTCACATTTTAATTATTTTTTAATTGTTCAATGTGTTCAAAGCGATCACATGCTTATTACGCTTTAAGCTCTCTTATTCTTCATCTTGTATTACAGAAAAATTAATGATTGATAATTATTATGATTATTCGTCTAAATCCAAACACAACACTTAAATTGCCATTACACAGGAATTGGTGTGAATGAAATAACCGGTTGCAAAACCAAACTCTATTTTAGAACAATAGTAGTGCAATTGAGATAAACTATTTTGATAACCTTTACCGAGAAGATTTCCGATGCAATTTTAACTAAAAAGGCAAGAAGTGACTGAAAATAAATATGTCGACTGATTTGTCAATTTATCGTCAAACGCTGTGTCCGTAAAATTGAAGGTTAAATGCTTGACCCATTACAACGTCAATCAATCCCAAGTGCAATCAAGTACTGTTGGTGATTAGGACAGTATCTAGAGACATCTATAACTTGATATGTAGATACTACACATTCAGGTATGGATGGACCCTTTAGAAAACGAAAACTATATAGATAGAAATCTCAGAAGGCCATTCATACATTCAAGAGAAACTGCGGGTGTCTCTTGCCTTCATAAATTAATATTCTATATGTATATGTATTTTTCAGCTGACTTTAAAATTCTTAACTTCGCCATTTTACGTTGATTAAAGTATAATAAGAAACATTTTGAAAAAATAGCCTCGAGCAATGTCAAGTTGTTATTTGTACTTCATTAGAAAAAGTCGCCATGTCTTGGTAGATATCATTATAAAATGACCTTGACGTTCAAAGGTAAGCGAATTACTGACATTGCCACTTATTTCACTAGTTACTTAAAATGTCACACATTTCCTGATGTCACCACAAGATAAGGCAAGTTTTAGTTCCCTCCCTACAAGTAATCGGATGTCACGAGCGGTATATCTAACCCTCACCATTTGAACATCATTCTGTATTAAATGTTTATGTAGCAGGTTTTATTACAGATGATACTGAACGTTAATACATTAAAATCCAGGGTGTCAAAATAATGGCGTAAGCCGCAACTTAAGTGCATAATTTTTTAAGTTGACATACTTAGTCCATATAAAGTGTAGTTTTACATAGCTTTTAAGGAATACTAAAGTCTCTGTTTAATATACGCTGTAAGAGGAACCGTATGAACACATAAGTGTGTAAAAAGATTTTCAGGATACCTGAATTAGTTCTTGATCAAGTAAAAATGAGCTAATCTTTGACATATAAATTAAGTGTGTGTATATATATATATATATATATATATATATATATATATATATATATATATATATATATATATATATATATATATATATATATATATGTGTGTGTGTGTGTGTGTGTGTGTGTGTGTGTGTGTGTGTGTGTGTGTGTGTGTGTGTGTGTATTGGTTACACATTTTAAGTCAATGCACTACAATTTGGTTTGATACTTGGTAGAGATACTCTTTTGCAGATGATAAATTATTGAAGTCAAAATATGTTGTAAATTAGGTAGGAAATGGGTTTGAAAGTAATCAGTTGTGCCGCAATGCCATTGTCGCTATTTTAGAACGTATGTAAATCGCAATGATCCTGAATACTATATATAATTTTGTCGCTTTCATACATAGTTTTTGACCGAAGTAAATATCTGTGTGGTCTAATTAAAGAAATAATGTGAGAGCATATTTAGAAACACTCTGTGTGCATGATACACTGGTCTTTTATATTTCCAGACGTGGAAGGATGACTACTTGGTTTGGGACCCAGCCAATTTCAGTGGCATTTCAGAAATGCAAATACCTATATCCACTATCTGGCAACCAGATACGGTTATCTATAGTAGGTAAGTTAAATGATTCATAACCCTTTCTTTGTGTATTTTAAACGTGGTCGTTGTGTACTCAAATTAATTGTCATCGCAAATATTTTCCTAGAAATCAGATGTCACATAAATATATTTATAAGTCGAATAACAAATTGTGGGAGAGAAGGCTCGCTCAGAAACTGATAACTGTCTTTGAGTTCTGCATTTGTCATCAATTCTATACGTTATCGCAAAAGTAGTTTCTACTTTGTAGACCCAGTTACCTTTCAATCTTTCATTCCCACCATAGAATTAGTATGAATATGAAAATATCATATTTGTGCAATTCAAAAAATACTAGTCATTGAAAAATACATATACATACATGCACCCCTCATATACATCCGATTCGCTGTGTTGATAAACCAAACAACCAACCAACCAACATAAAATGTTTACATTGAAGGGGTTTGTCAATTAACAGTTTTTACATCACTTCAAGTCTATGTATTCTTTCACACGACATTAAAGCTTACTATATATGCTTCATTCAGCATATGTTATATCTTCCAGTAGCTATGAGGCAGGATTTCAATGAGTGTGCATGATTTGTTATCAAAGTACAAGTGGCCTGGGGCGCTTTACTCAAATATACATACATACCGGGGTAGTTAAGAAATACTCCATTCAAAATGAGCTTGCATTTCATGTTTATATCAAGATAAAACGTCACATTTCGGATCACAATCCTTCATTTAACTTTTCATAAATCAAACTAAATTGAGTAATCTGACTTCATTGCGTGTATGTAATGTGACAAGTTTGATTGAATAAATTATACCCCCTGAGAATCGTCGATAACGCAGTCTAATAATTGATAAGACAGAAAATAGGTCACAATTCAAAACACACATTTTTCTACATTCTTAATTTATGCTGTTTGGCTAGGATATGGGTATTTGGAAAGTGACGTCAAGCCAAAGATCAATTGATAATGTATTATTCACAACTGTATACTTGCTATACTATCATAGCTTGGAATCATCGAAGAAATGTAATACGTTGCAATCCCAGTCTATTAATTGGTTCATAACAGGTCATGTGAGCTTAACTAGTGTACAATATTTCGCTGAATTTACAATGTGACAACATATGCATTGGTTTTTATTGTACAAAAATTAATACACGATGACGCAATTTAATTATGTTGGTCACTTTAACTTCTGCTGAGAATGAACACCTAACAAGAATTAGGATTCCGTATGCATGTGGATAAAGTAATTCATAGACGAGAGTGATTTTTCAGTATTTTGTGAATATAGTTGTATGATCTAGGTAGGTTACAAGGGAAATGGTTGTCGATGTGCTTTATGTTAATACCACTAGAACTGAATTCATGGTATTGTTGTTTGACATGTAATTTGATGTCTGTCATGTCATGTTATGCCATGTCATGTCAGATCATGTGATGTGATGTGATGTGATGTGATGTAATGTAATGTAATGTAACACGACATTAAATTTGTATTGGCGCAATTAGCCCGCATTAGCAAATGCTTCACTCTCGTTGCCATAAGATAATAGCTTGAGACACAGTGAAATACATGTTTCACCTATAAGCCCCAGTCCCTTCGCGGTAATGATTGGTCGTCATGGCTGTGAAATTGTTGCATATTGTTCGAATGTTTTAGGGATGAGCTACATAGACAACATTTCCCATTAAAATAGTACAACTCAACTCAATTTAGCTAAAATACCATTAATTCACATTTTACTAATCGTGTCATTAACCGAGTAGATGTTTTTATGATTCTTAGTTTCAGTTATAATAGTAATTATAGTTTCGATGATTGTTTGAGCGTAATCCCGTAAACCGTAAAGATTTGCAGAATGATATAAATATACTAAGGCTGCGTTGATCAAATCCTCTTAATCACACAATTGAAAGGACACTAAAATTTGTGTCATCATGTTTGTCTAATTTATTTATTTAGGTGACTACTTCTGAAATACACAGAATTATTTCATTGGTTACTAAAGTTTTCTGTCACATCCACATAACTATAGTCTCGTATAGCTAATAGAGTACATGTTGCATAGTGTATTTCCTGAACAGACCATTGATGTTTTGGATATTGCAAACGGCTTGATTCATTTACTGATGCTTAGTATGCCAGTCAATACATTTATGTTAAAGATCTAAAAACAATAGTCTCAGTAAAGTGAGGAAAACAAGCAACACATTTAAAAGAACGTCGTGGGACAGTATGAGTTTACTCAATTATATGATAGTACTTGTGTGTGAAGATTAGGCAAAGATGTCGTCTAGTTTTTTTTAAACAAATGTGCATCTGCTGTAACCTACATATATGCTAGAAGGTGAGATTCCTTTTTATCGAAACGTTCATTATTATTGAAGTGACTTCGAATAACGTTTCCCCAAAAAATAATATGATTTGTACCTCTTGAATCTCACGTTAGCTTAACCTTCGTCCTCAAAGGGATTTGAATATTGTTAGTTTTTGCACACACATTCCCGTTCACGGAATCCAATCATACCATTATGAATTGTTCAACAAAACTGTTGACCTCAACTTGTTGAAGCCGTTTTTAATTTTCTCTTTCTCTCATACACTTCCTTGGAGGGAATGTCAGCCTACCTTCGTTACATATCAGTGTATTATAATGCAGCAACATGATTCGGAAGTCTCTCTAGGGTGTCTGGACATGATGATGTTAACTATTTAACACACTTGTATACCTGCAACAATTTGTCAAACTGGCAGATTCTTACATTCCTCTATGACAACCAACTGTTAAGAATCATTCAATTGCACCCTCGTTTTCTTTTTTGCACGGCACAGGCTTCTAAAATGTATATCGTAATGATGATGAATGTGATTACCTTGATCAGTAACAGGAATATTGTCACCTTGGGAAGAAACATCGCTGGTGATAGCGCCAGTAGCTATGTACATAAATTAAACAAGCTCGCCTTGTTTGCTCCCATGACATTATTGCAATTTGCTTTCAATTCGTCACAGTGACTGGAATGTACGCTGGTGTTAATAGTTGCACATTGGTACCAAGTATAGCAAGGTGATTCTTCCTTGATGTATCCCCCATATATATGACAATATCATATTCAGTGCATATCAAAGAAAGACATCAGGACACACATACAGAATCTACTCCAGGTAGCCATGGTAAAATATATGCAGAGAACAATTGATCTATTAAGTATAACATTCATTTGAAACAATCTGACTACTTCTGTGAACACCCATTTTTACCAATATAAATAACACAACAAACTGCAACAGTGTTCATAATTACCATAACATGTAATCAACCTCAATGCATCCGAAGATAGTGAACATGACTGGGGACAGAAACTTAGTTCTGTACATATATTTAATTGTTAATAACTATACATAACGAACGTGTTATATCATAAAAGGTATGTAGAGTTCCATTAAATATGCATGTAATTGCTTTTATGGCGAGTTATATTCAAATCAAAGGTATGAAAAAATCAAACATAACATCAATTGAACAGCATACGATATATTCTAATATCTGGTCTATTTGGAGTTTTTATTTTGAAATTTTAAACTTTTTGGATATTTTGTTGACAAAAACATTTTATAACAATTATTGTTACTTTAAGATAAAACCTAAAATAGATCAAAAAGTATTTTCTCAAAAATAGATTTCATTGGTAAAGTAAGTGAAAGTGATCTCGATAATACTAGACATATCAAAAGTATACAGACATAGAAAAAGAAGCGAAATAACTATTCACCGTCAAACAATAGGACACAGTAATGACAGTAGTCATAGTACACACTTCATTTATTAACTGAAACGAAATTAGGAGCGACAGCTATTAAGATGTCGGAATTGATTATGATTCAAATTACGCATAATACACATAAACCTATGATGGCTTTCATGAGTTTTTTCATAAAAGTTATTGGTAAGGTATTATAAATGCATTCCCTTTATAAAGATTCTCAGCAATAATATATATATATTCAACCCCAGATACACCTACAATTTATTATTTGAGACGATAAAATAGCACCTTTGTAATTCAATTCACATTCAAATATTATAAAAGAAGCTCTACTGCACCTGAGATGTGTTCGGCTATCTAATTTCTTGCAAAGGTTATGGGGAAAACCTCTTGTGATGACATTATACTACGATATAATATCTTTGTCTTGACAAATACAAAAGATTGTGTATGTGTAAAAATACATCTGATTGGTCGTTTTCTTTGAAAACCTCCAATATCTGCCACTAGTCATGACCAAAATCATATTTTCATTTGCTCGGAAGGAAATGACCATTATCAATTCTTAGTAACTTTATAAAAGCACTATAATCAATTATGGCTCATGCTAAAGTAAGAACAC
The DNA here is from genome assembly GCF_964340395.1 of Glandiceps talaboti. Taxonomy (NCBI): domain Eukaryota; kingdom Metazoa; phylum Hemichordata; class Enteropneusta; family Spengelidae; genus Glandiceps; species Glandiceps talaboti. Next base: position 23,072,645 of record NC_135554.1, on the reverse strand, counting down.
AACATAATGGGTTATCTACAATGGGATGCCAACAAAAATACATATCATAACGTCATTCCTTGAAGTAATTACAAATATTAATAGAGGAAAATCATATCATTTTTCTCAGATAATTGCTTGTCGATCAAATCTAATTTTATCATATTTCTTTCATCAAATTCACAGAACGTTTTTTAGTTACTACTACTTAGATTATCTAACTGGATTATCTGTTTGAAGTATATTAATTTGACCGTACCTTGAATTGAATATACAAGGCTGACATACTGTGTAACCAGACTGATGCTCATAAAACTACATTAAGATTGTACATGATTAAATTCATTTGCAAATGTCCAATGGCAATCTTAATAGGCTATTAGCTGGTCAACGTCCACAAGTATGCATCTAAGGGCCATATTTTATTTGTAGGAATTTGATGTCAAAACCATAGGAAGCGAAGGTTCTTTTGTGCTTAACTCATTTGCATATCGCGCAACATCGCTTTCTGGCGCCAAGTAAAGATGGTAGAACTGGGCAGTAGAACATCACTGACGGATTTCATATGCACTTCTATTTAAAAACTATTTTTACGTTCTTAAAGATCCAAATTGGATAGGGACTGTGACAAACACTTCCCCCAAGGTATTAATATCATACATTTTTCAACAAATATAAATCCATCACTTTTGAAACATTTGGTTTTCATTTCCATAGATATTGCAAGATCCGTGGGGAAAAACAATACATCTCCCATGATGTTACCTAGAACATTAACAGTAACAAATTAATCATATCATGCGTTGTTTTCTCACAGCAACCGACGAAACCACTGGGAAATACATTAGATTATAGTGCAAAATTCAACGCCAATACAATCTGAAAAACAATAAACACATCGTCACTTGACGTCAAGTATGATGACGTTCTGTCATTTATTGGTAAACAGTTGTGATCTAAAACTATATGTCATGGTCGTTTCATGCGGTTAAAGGTTTCTCCAATTGATTAAAGGCATCTTCCTTAGATTTACATCATCGACAATTACGTCATATGGAAGAATTAGGGCTTACCCAATCTAAATAAAGAATCCCTAGTACAGTACTTGCAAGGGATGGTTACATGGCATACTATTCCCCCCCCCCCCCCCCACACACACACACATCCCTGTGTGTACTCCTATTGTAAAGCTTAACTATTTAGGCATGTCCACCAAAGAGTAAATTTTCAGAGTAAATTGGGATGTGCTATTTTGCTTTTTTGCTCGAATAGGGGACCCGGAAAAGGGATTCGTATTGAGGTTTCATATTGTTGCTTGCTTTTTGAAATGGGTGTAAATTATTCATGTACTGCCTGAAAAGGGATACTAGGTAATTTGCTATCACTCATATCATATCTGAAAGGGGATATTTTCTCTTACTACCTTGAGGGTTATCGTTTGCCTGTTGATGGGAGATATAATAGGATATTGGAAGATGAATTGGTTGTACGATAGAAACGTTTAAAATTATTTAATTGTCAGGTTGTACATAGTATCAATAATATCCTTTGTACAACCTGCCATGCAATGATGAATAATGCTATTTTTGATTTTATTTTAATTATATTTACCATGTTGTAATTTGAAACATAGATGCATTATATTGGAGAAATTGAATACATATGTGTTTTCTCTAATTTCAGTGTCCGACATGACTCACTGCGGCAAATGGAGTCCGAAGCCATACTGACAAACAACGGCATGGTAACAGCCATTCAGTTCTACATAATAGAAGCAACTTGTGCTATTGACGCCACACTATTTCCATTCGACGAGCAACGTTGCGATTTTAAGTTTGCTTCCTGGAGTTATCATGGCGGCCTGTTAAACTATGTTCCTGCCCCAAACAGTTCTGTCGATAAATTCATCGGCAATGGCGAGTGGGAGTTGTTGGAGATGCCGGTCGAATGTGTCAGTGACATGCACTTTTGTTGTGAGAAGCCGTTTCCCGGGATTACCTACACGCTTCACCTGAAGCGGCGCTCTACATTTTATGTTGTCAATATCGTGTTCCCGTCATTTCTTGCGTACATTTTGATCTCTGTTGGTTTCTACATGCCATCTGATTCTGGTGAGAGGATGAGTCTGTGTGTCATCAGTATTTTGTCACAGTTTGTATTTCTAACTGTGGTGTCTGACTTTATGCCGCCCACTGCCGAATTCGTCCCACACCTGCGTAAGTATTAAGATTAAACTTGCCTTATTGTTCATTAATGAAATGAAATAATACATATATGTGGAAATAAAATAGCAGAAATACAAGAAAGCTTTCCATTCTCACCTTCATTCAAGAAATGTCACTTTGAACATCATCAAATGCCAACGAAGAATACTAGTGCAACTAGTGTCTCCATATATCCCTGGAATGCAATTACAAGAAGCTGCCGACATACACAAACAATACTTATACATCATACAAGCCTAACCATACTAGCTTGGCTGTGCTAAATTTGGTCACTGTTTTTTTATCATCATCATCATCATCATCATCATCATCGTTGTCGTCGTCGACGTCATCAGCATCAGCAGCAGCAGCATTTTCATCATCATCATCATCATCATCATCATCATCATCATCATCATCATCATCATCATCATCACCACCACCACCATCATCATCATCATCATCATCATCATCATCATCATCACAATGTGTATACCCGAATGAACAACACCTTCAACATTCTTGCAAGGATTGTTCTATTGGGAAAATTAAATTAATTTGCTCCCTAATGTAGCTTTTCTGAAAGTTCTTTGTATATGCTTGACATGTCGCAGTATCAAATTGAAGTATATATACAACGTCTTACTGATAAATTTCAAGAGTCAGATTAGGAACTGTTGGCATGGAAATGTTGATAAACCCTTTTGACTTAAATTTATCGAAACTTAATAGGATTATGTTTGTAGAGGATGCACATTCGAAGGTGCCAGCCTTATTGCCACGTGCATAAAACGTGCCATTGGTTTTCCTTATATTTACATATCCGATATCGTGCAAATACCACAGATCAGTCAAATTTGCATGTCATTTCTACAGTTGTTGTAAAAGTTTGACTCACTACCTGCGATGACATTATTTTTTTGTTTCTGTTTTTCAGAGCGCTACTTTTTCACAACCATTGGATTAGCTGTTATATCCGCGTTTGTCACCGCTTGGACATTAAACATGCATTTCCAGGGAGCCGTGTGTCCGGAGGTCCCAAGATGGATGAAGTTCCTTGCATATAAAGTCTTGTCACGGTTCGCTTGCACAGGAGTGCGGGTGAAAAAGTACAAACTATTGACGGGGGATAAAAATTTCGCCTGTGAGGAAATACCCATGAACTCGTACAACGGAACTGATAAAGCCAACCACATGATCCGCAAATGTGAAAATCAGATTCAACACCAACAAGAGATGGAAATGAAAAATAATCTGGAACCTTTGGAAGATGTTTTCATGTTGAAAAATCCCGATACTGACCCAGAAATCCAACAATGGCGTCTGCGAGAGTGGCGGGAAGTTGCTCGTCTCATTGATAGAGCATACTTTGTGACGTATACATTGATGCAGATTTTCCTTGTTATTGGATTTCTGTGGTACATAGCTGCCACGGGCGAGGGTTTCCATAGCGATGAAGAAGAAGAACATTAAAAATCAGCTGTCATCGTATTCAAGATTACACTTCCGAAAAGGGGTTTAAAACAAGATGTTTTGCTACTTAGTTCCAATGTGACGTCTTTTTCAGTGAATTTTACTTTATTTCAAAGTTCACTCGCTATCAAATCCAACCTTAATGTTTCAGGACTGTTTAAGAGATTTGCTTAAAAGGGGATATAAACAAAATATAAACAAAACTTCTGGGAGGCACAAGACACTGGATCATTCTGTGATTATTAGTTCATGCTTGAACTGCTGAGGGTCACAGGTCAACTTGAAGTGGAACAGTCTATTCTCCGAATCGTCACACAGGGAAACTATTTTCTGAAGCACATGCACACCACATACCGTCTCGCACTTAGCAAGCTGAAGACCAGCAGTTCTCAGTGCTATATTATGATTCCGTCACAAATAGTCTAGTTACTTTTATATGAATACCAAATTGAATACCAAGATACAATGGCACAGATTTTCTACTCATCAGGTTTGTTTATGTCAAGTTTATGCATACCTAATTAGTCAGCAAATACGGTGCCAACAAATGTTGGAACTTTGAGGTGACATTGTAATATGGAGTGTGGAAGCAGAGCAGAGTCAGAGTAGATAGAAACGCATTTTTTTGTCTTTGTATATGTGATTTATAAACTTTCTCCCAAAAGAAATTATTCAAAGTTCCACTCGTTGAACAAACAGCTATAGTTAGGATTTTGAAATATGTGTTGCGACATTGGTTGTTTACTGAAAACAATGTTAAAATCACAAGCAATACTAGTCATAGACACGTACGCTGCTTTTAGTTGTACATTTATGTGAATTTTGAATATTAATTATAGATATATTCCCTTTTTACCCCATAAGGGGAGGTTATGAAATGGTTCTGTGTCTGTATGTGTGTGATTATGTCAATTCAAATGACATTTGATACAAATCTTCATTATGAGTAAAGAAAGAAAGAACTGATCAGGTTTTGGTAAACATCACGTGAATATTAATAATGTATTTACATAATTAAGGATTTCAGGAAATAGGCATTATCTTTGGAATGCATGCTTCAAACATCACATCATTTAAACCGAACACTGACGATAACAAAGCGCATGTGACCTATAAGGCTTGTTGATGTAGCTTCGGATATTTTGCATAATAATGTGGGGTTTTTAATTAGGCAATATCTTAATTAAGAGAGCTTGCTTCAATTCTCATGCAATTTAATGTATTCATTGATCATATGATAGAGCAGGTCTACAAAGCTTGTTGATATTATATTTATCATTAATGAATCATTTGCATAATTAATCAATATTGTAATTAGGCAATGTCTTAATGCATGCTTCAGATTTTAACATAATTTAATGTATATATTGGTGATGACAAAGTGCATGTGTCTCATAAAGGTCATTGACGTAGCTTTGGATTTTAAGCGGATTTGGTATAGGGATACCAATTACATTTAAAAGTATGTAAGGTATTACATGTGTGGTAGTTCAGATTTTCGCATTCTGATATAATAGTGCATATGGAAACTAAACGCGTTTTAACGTTACGGTATAGTAGGCATTGTTAAAATCCAGTTAGATGTTCTCTGTCCCTTACTGTAGGCAATCAGTTTACATCTGGACCATGTTTATGAATTATTTTGAATTTGCTTTTCTGGCTATCGCTCACTACCTTCGTTTAAAGGCATGCTCATGGTCAAAATCAATTGGTTCACTGTCTTAACATTCCATTATTTTTAATGTGCATGATATAGTTTTCTTCATTTAAAACTTGGCATTATGATCACGTATCTAGCAGGGGTCATCAGTACGTTTAGTTATAAATATATTATTTCAAATTACATGCAAAGTATGCTCACCTTCATTTATAGTTACCCCATACCCATATCCCCAATACAACACAAAGTTCTTAAAATACATAAGATTATAATTACACTATTTTTCAATAATGCTGTAAGTACTATACTAGTATTAAAGGCATTTCTAAATTATCTTAATAAGTAAATTTGTGTCGATCGGTAACCATAATAAGTATATATCAATTGAAAATGATTAACTTAAAGGCCCATTTTTGAAAAGGATATTATTATGTGAAATTGACGGGTAAATAGTTAACATTCAACAAATGATTGAGAACATTCATAGACATATTCAACAAATACTTTTAACGCAAGTGACATGTTTTATATATCATATAGATGTCTACACAAATCATATAGACATATGAAACTAGTTTATATATGTAAGATGTTATTTTCATTGGTATTATTATGTGTGGGAAGTTTCTAACTATTATTCTAGCATAGCTACTCTGGTCAAACTCATTCTATCAGTGCAAACTGTTTTGTCATAGAGATGGGGATTGGAAGGAGCTCTAAATGTGCTTGTGATTATAAAATAGGAGTTTAATAAGTAAGATAGAGTTCGCCTTGGGGACCAATTTTCCTGAACATCAAAAGGTTTTAAAATCTCCCCAAACTTTCAACATTAAAGCTTGTGTTCCTGGCATAATGAAAGAATCTTAGGGTCCACCGTCTTGTTTTCAAGGAAATCAACTATCTTTCATCGGCTATATTGGATTCTGAAATGGCTTAATCTTGAAAACATTGTGCCCGCTATTTCAAACATTTGTATCGAGACTATTTTGCTGGAGTTTTCTTGAAAAAAAGCACAGTTTACTCCCCATGGGCATTTCACGTTAAACCTTGACAGCATTGACAAGACACAGGTAGTGGATAGTTTATTGTTGTGTCTAACCATGTAGGTCATTTTGAATGTCAGTAAATCACTATCTCCATATTGAATTTCATAATCCAATGATTGATTGTAATTATCGTTATTCAATGTGTCCCATGTCACACATTGTATTCCAGTGACATTGAGGGCATAAGTTTTCATTTCCGACAAACTCAAATCTGTAACATCGGAACAGTGAGTCTGTTAGTGGTTAGTGTATCAATGTACACGTGTTTATAGAGTTTATTATGACAAATTCACCATAAGTCTGCTGTGTACTAGAAAGCTGTCACGTATATTCAGTGAACCTGTGAATGCTTCTGTACTGGGTGTTTCATATTTGGTATTTCAATAAAATACTGCGTTATTGCTGTGAAGAACAGCGAAAACCTGTGCTTCAATGTGAGTTATTTTGTAGGCGCTTGGTTCTCATATTGTTTGCTAATATTGTTTTGTGTATTGTCCTCCTTTTATTGTTTTCGTTATTGGGGAGGGGGGTGCACAATATAGAGATAATTAAGTTTAGCTTCTTGTTGAGGATTTCTTTCGTTACAAGTAAGCTGTCTGTATATACGTATGTAGTCAACTTTACAGTGGTTAGCATTTGGGTCGGACGATGAATAATATATCGTATTGTATAATACAAAGTTAGAGATCAATATTCTTTACTTTCTCAAATTCAATTATCAGATTTCAATCTCTGTAATTTAAATATAACGATAATTTATACTTTCATGATTTTCACATAACAAACCAAGGGATAAGTTTTCAATAATATTAGTAATAATAATACGTTTTTAGAAATGTCAAAAATAATGTGAACTAATAACCTTGATGAGATAGCTGTTAATGTAAAATATCTGCATAATAGAAACAAAAGTTGTAATAGATACCTTTGTCCTGATATGTAAATGCATTGCGTTATATAGTTTTGAAATAAATATATCATTCAAAGTTAATTTCGTTAAAAACGTGGTTTCTTTACTGCACTGTTATGCTTTACTAACACGCCAAATGTAATTTTCTCTGCGTGTTGAGATGAGATCAAACAGGACGTAAGGTATGGTCGTTGGAGGCGCTCCTTTGATCAGAGGAAATTTCGTCAATTTATATCAAAAGAATGACGTCATATTAATGATTTGGTGTTATTGCTTCTTTTTATTATATTGACATTGATATTATCGTTGCTGGGGGGGGGGGGGGCTGGAGGTTTTCGTGAAAAAAATGTTGCAGGCCAAGAGCTGTACCCCTACGAGGCATAAAAGAAATTACTCTCGAGTTACGCTCGAAAAAAAAAGATTACAGTCATGGTGTTTGAAAAAAAAATTGTTGGGTCCAAATCCTCCAGATATAATCAAAAGATTTACCCCATACGTTTATAGGATCATATTAATATTTCGTCACGTCAGGTATATTTTATTATTTTGATTTCATTCTCGTCCACGGTGGCCCTCGTGATGCAGGGTCCTATGATCTTATCATCCTGAATGATTTACGGTATTGTTTGCCCAACGATAAGTAAACTATTAATGTCGACCAATCCAGGTGGACGAACACATTATGCGTTTGAAGTCCATTATAGACATCTATGAGGTTACATGTTCTGTTCGTTTGAGCCAGTGTAGTACGTCATCACGCTTCAATTGTGCGATCACCGTGTAGAAAATGCTGCCATCTCTATTTAACTGGAGTACCGTTTTGTACACAGCATGTTTCTGCTGTGCAGGTTTAAAATCGTCTTTTCTAACAACCGACAATGCAAATAACGTTATTTCGACAATAGACATTCCATACGGTGTCAATACTACCGTATATGATGTTACAAAGACGACTTCATATTTATCGTACATAACGCTAAGACCAGCAAATGCTATTTACGTGTACCAAATACATTATCACTTTGTTATTGTAATAATAAAATTTCTACCAAAGATCTTTGAATTGCATATTTTTAGCCTAGATTCCAGGCTTTGTAGTATGTCGTGGTGTTTGTTTTAGGTGCCAGCATGTTGAGGGATTCTCATTACAAAGTAACTGGAAACAAGGACATGTTCAGATATATAGTAGGAGTGATTTGTTCTAAATGTTGTTGTCGGAACAGGAAGAGTACAAAGAGAAGCACCCAGGTGGAGTCAATCCTGTCCAGTTGAATGATGTAGTGTTTACACTGCATTGTTTTATCCTGACTCTAGTGGTTCTTATTCAAATATGTATATACGATGTAAGTAACGTTTTTGCTTATCCTGTATAGTATACTGTAACCAATTTGTATTTCTAATACAACCAAACATCATTTGCTGGCACTTTACACTAGTTCAAGTGAGGGAGATATCAAATCATCCTGAAAATATTTTGGTCAAAATTGTTTTTGTGACCCACCTCATTGCGCTCTCAACGAATTCATGCCCCCCCCCCCCTTTGGGTTTAACTTAGGTAAACACAATGAGCAAAATATTCCATGTCACTTTCACCCCAGCACAATTTCCAAGAGCACCTCGCCCACCCTTCGCACCCTGACATGTTTTCGTGCCCTCTGCCGTAAATTCTTAAAAACGTTACAAAACGAACTTAATCTTTTTACATTTCATCTGCAGAGAGGAGGTCAGAGAGTATCAAGATTTTGCATAGTAATGTTGATAGTATCCGGAGTTCTTGCAGTCATCGGAGTGGTATTAACTGTAACAACTGATCTCTTAGACTGGTTTCAGTATCTCTTATATTTATCATACATAAAATTAGTTGTTACGTTGAGATACATTCCACAGGTAAGCAACCCTTGACTGGATATCCTAAAGCAAATGTTATTCTGACAGGTGTTTGATTAGTAACATATGCTACTTTTATTTGCTAGTCCGTAAGCACGAGTGTTGCATGATACAAATGGAAATTAAATGATATGTGATTACTTTTTACATCAACATTTTTTTCAATAAGTCGGGGGTTTTCGGATTTCAATGTCTCGGGTTAAACTATTTTATATCATAAACATAGAAAACTCTACATTTGGAAATATGTCTACTGGCCTTGAACAAAATACTACTCAGACAATATAAAATCTTTGCACCAAATCAAAAATTTAAAAAAGTTTTTTTCTCGTTTGGTTAATACATATGTGCATTCATTTGAGAAAGATTCATTCAAATATTTGAAGTGGAGGAAACAAAAGATACAACGAACATCATGATATCTGAAGCAAAACGTCGTCTGGCTCTACAAAAATCTTATCAACATTGCCACATTTATTCGTCTGGCCAGATAAATATCCAGAAACATTACTAATATATTATGGTCTTGCTCAAAAAAATCTTATTAACATTTCCACATATTATCGTCTGATATGAAAGAAATTGATTCAGAAGTACAAATTGTTTCACAAATATCAGAATGAATGCACCAACGTTAGGGCTATCTTCACTTGTTGTCCTTGTACGTGTAACTATGGTAACTCACCATGTACCAAGGTTAAGATGTCTGTCTCACCAGACCATTTGAGAAGCAAGTTTTATGATTTTCTTTGTATTAATTTACGTATATATTATTTTCGTACATGTAGATGTACTTAAATCATAAAAGGAAGAGCACTGAAGGATGGAGCATCGGAACAATCCTATGGGATATTGCAGGTGGTCTGTTAAGTCTCGTGCAAATGTTTCTTATATCTTTTAATTACGGTAAGTGTCATTACTTGGAGATTAATGATATTTACAATTATTTGATGCTATTTTATTAAAAATCATTATCGTTCTAAGATCAGATATCCGGTAACTGCTGTGCAGTTGCAGTTTCTATATTGGTGCCATGACTCTTTTTTTTTAGCTCAGCTGTCAGCGACAGGGTTAGGTAGATTGTTCTAATCGTCCGTCATGTGTCCGCCTACTTTTCCCATTTTCATCTTCTTCTCTGAAACAAGACTTAGGATTGCTTTGATATTTGGTATACATGTATATAGAGAGAAGTCTAGTCAGACATGTTCATGCCAAGTTGATACAAGTAGTTTTCTTTTTTAAGCAGATTGTTTAGTATTTTAGGTCAACAGTGATATTTTCAACTTCTTCTCAGAAAACCAGGTCGTATTGTATTGCTTGGACGTTTGACGAGCTCGAGATTTTTCTAGGTGGGTGGGGACGGGGGTGTCTGTTCAAATTTGCTCATGCCAAGTTGATATGTGTCACTTTTGATTGGTCAGATAGCTTTGATATTTGGTGTGTATGTGCCTTGGAAGAGTCTACTCAGATTTGATCATGCCAATCATCATAATACTCAACCATCACGCCAACACATCTTGCTTTCATTTTCAGATGACTGGGGTTCTATTCTTGGGGATCCAACAAAGTTTGGTCTGGGTTTATTAACTCTTATCTTTGACCTTGTGTTATCATACAACATTATATCATGTTCAGAGGCAACTCTACAAATCAGAAGAAACCAGAATCATCCATAGATCGAACAGAATTTACATTACTAGAAAAAGGCGAAAATAATGAATATCCAGCAAAAGTTTAGAATGTATGTTTTAGTCTTTTATTATGTCTTAAACACCGAAGAATATGATTTTTATGAAACCACATCCATTGTTTTGTCTTCTACCAAATTCACCTTACGGTGTTCGCATATTTAATATTCCCAGGTTAAATGCTACACTTATTCCAAATTTTATGTTGACATGAAATATTCTGTATTTTAAACCTGTTTGGCATATCAGTACTTAATTTAGCTTTGATATTTCTCAATGTAATGCATATGACAGCTGCTTGATGATGATGATGATGATGATGATGATGATAGGCTCGGTTCGTTTTATTTACTTCATTTCACGTCTACTGCACTGTGCTTGTCAAGTCTCTTTCGTATACATATTACTTGCCTTCCCCTTTTACCAAAATCTTATCACAGGAAGAAACCGACATCGGACATATGAGTACGGTGATTAAAACACAATTACACTGTGTGAATAAAATGAAGTTATCTTCTTTAAACTCAGATTTTAATTAGCTTAATTAACTTATTAAATTGATAACATTTACATGTATTTCAAAAGGACATTTCGTTAGTTTTTAATGCTTTATGCATGCTTCTAACATTCAAGTGTGTCAGTTTTAGCCAGGATCTCTTTTTAAATTTGCTTAACTTGACAGGCATTTTGCCGCATTTAAGCTATTTTTCCATGTCTATGCGACGCTGTCTGTATGAATGTGACACTTTCATCTCTTCGATCATCATAAATCAATGTAAGATGCGAGATCTTATAATTTTATACTTAATAGTGATTATGAAATATGCATTGTCAATGCAAATGTAATTCTTAATTCAATTGTATTTATAAATTGCAAATAAATGTTTTTCAGATAATGATATTCACCTTGAATAAATGTATATGTTGACCGACCACCTTAATGACATATTTTACTGCAGTATGTGCTGCATGTTATAAAATTAATATAATTTTGAGACAATTTGTATAGAAACATGCAGAATAGGTATAAATACTGTACATCATACATGCATAATACATAAATATGCTATACATACATACATACATACATACATACATACATACATACGATTTCATGACATTTGTTGCAAACTAGGAAGATTTACTATTGGTATGCACACACACGCACACATTTACACTCACACAGAGTATTCAAAAAGGTTTGCCTGGAATTTTATGACATTGCTGCAACCAGGAGGGAGATTTACACAAACACACAATTTACAACAGACCTGTTTTAACTATCAAATAGACATAATATGCATATCTTGATGAGTTTTTGCTACAAAATATCACAATGGAATCTTTTCCATTGAGCCATTCAGTTGCCATGGTAGCCATGAACTGTGATGTTATAACAACATTATCTGTGACTAATAGCCCACTGTAGTACATCCTTGACAATGTTGATGAGAGGTCAGCGAAAATTTGGGATTCGCTTTCAAGAAATGTTTTGACTCTGTGTGTAGCAATTTAATTACTAAGTATGAACCCAGAGTCCATGAACATTCATTCTCGCACCACTGTTCTTGCTATTAGTATCAATGTCACCTGCACTGGTACTCACAGTCAGAGTCCCTATATATATATATATATATATATATATATATATATATATATATATATGTGATAGATGAACTGTACATAATGTATGATCAAGGCTAATAATTGAACTAAAGCATATCATGATTTGATGATAAAGGTAGATATTTATTCATAGCTGTTGGTACAATCGACCAGTTTGTACATTCGATGTAAAACAACAATGAAGTTAGACAGACATAAAATACCAATCTATAAAACAGTGCGTTCAGCAAACCCTTGAAAAGACAACCTTCACTATGTAGAGAATGTTCCTATTTTGTATACACAGGTAAGGCTTTAGTTACATAGTAGCACTGTGTATTATCAATTCAAGGTCTCTACCTGCTTTAAATTGTGTACAGTTTTCAATGATGTGTTATTCCTAACTGCGAGGGCTTACTTTCAACAGCACAAAAAGTCTGATTTGCTTATTAGACTATATAGTTCAAACATTCAATTATGTGTAATTCCTAACTGTGAGGGCATACTTTCAACAGCACACAAAGTCTGATTTACCAATAGTTCAATCATTCATTTCTTTTTCCATAGATGACTATACTCCTGTACGTCAAAATCATCTTCTACATCTTCCTCAAATACCATTTTCTTCTTTGGTTGAAATTTAGTGAGCCTTGCTTTCCTTTCTTCTGCTGTCAGCGTATTTAAATCTATGGGGAGCTGAAATAAAAGAGATATAACTTTCAGACCATTTACAAAAAACAACTGAATGCGTATGTGTATGTACCATAAACTGAAAGAATTAATTAGCCACTGTGAGCACTATTTAAATAACTGTCCACAAATTCAAAGGTCATTTCATAGGTATGTCAGGATGAAGTGCATTTCATTTAGTGAAAAAAACAATGTACTACACTGCAATTACTATACAGGCTCTTACTTGTCAATATTCCTGATCAATACATGCAGGGGTGAACAAATCATTTTGAGAACTGGTGGTCCCCGGACCAGTACCTTAAAAAATCTAGTGGTCCTGCTGAAAGAATTAGTGGTCCAAGGTCCCACTAATGTGAAACATTAAATTTTACCTATGACTCTGTATATTCAGATGACTTTTTAACATAGTTATTAAAAGTAAGGTACTGGTCCGACGGACCAGACAAGGTAAAATTTGTGTGGTCTGCCCCAAAAAATCACTAGTCCTGGACCCAGGACCAGTGAATTTGTTCACCCCTGACATGAATAGTCAAATTAGTTTATTTGCATGACATCTGAGTTCTCTGGGGGTGGGGTGGAGTCTGTGCTAGGTCTCATCTACTATCTCATCTACTACAAGGAGCTAGTGCAGGCACAGCACCAACGATGTGGATATTTTAACTCACAGATTGCAAACTGTTTTTTTTTTATCCTGAACTTGCCCATAATGATGAATGAAAGAGCTACATTCTGAGTTTCAAGTTTTAGTCACTTCCAAACCTAAACTTCACAAATGTAAAGGCGTGAATTAAGACCATGTCAATAATTAAGATGCACGTTACAACCACACTGACACCATTTCATATGGTAATATTAAGTTACCTTTAAGATTTTCCTTGGTTCAGCATATTTAATATCAACTGTTGATCCATCTGGATTGACAAGAATACAAGGATACATGCGAGGATAAATTCTGCGATTTGTCTTGGCAATAATATTCCTACTATGAGAAGAATGTCTCACATGGACTTGTTGACTAGCACATAGCAATCTTGTTTCTTGAAGTCGACAACATTTGCATACATCTTGAATCAAGATTGATGCCCTATGGAAAAAAAAAAGATTTGCAAAATTGATAAAACATTATATATTTTACTCTCACTTATACTTGAACATCTCTGGTGGTGGGGGGATATCAGATTACCGATTAGATTAGATTAGATTAGATTAGATTAGATATAACTTTATTACAACCGTATAGAAAATTGACAATTCCATTTGGGTGCATAAGTGTAATAATAATATTAAAGAACACTACAATGAAATAGGTTAATGTTATAAGTATATAGGTAAAACAATTTCTTGATTAAATATTTTGAAATGGGTTTAGACACCAATTTTATCACCCATGATCTACCGGCTTGTGGAATCATGGTGGACTGTTTAAATTATAGTATTTATAAATTATACTACACGTAATACAAGTTACAAGGGGGAAGGCGAAAATCAATAGCAAAAATCCTCTAACAACTGGATTCTAGGTTATATAGTAGAGACTTCAAAAGTCAAATATAACGTATCTCCATCGAGTCTTTGAGACGAATCATAAAATATAAATAGTGACACTCACCTTCCCACGACTCCGGCCATGTTCAAGTTTACGACACTTGGTACCCTTTTACGGGATACAGTCAACGCGATTTCAAAACAATATATTTTGGGTTCTTAAGCAATAAATAATATTCAGAAATACTGAAAATGTCTCAAATATACTTAGAAATCTTACTAGGCGTACCGCATTAACAGTATGAGCGTTAGGCCAGTACGATACACGCGTTTTGATGTTGACCTACAATGACCCGGGTCACTTGCTTTGACCATGCGCAAATAATTCTTGAGTCACCTGACTATTCGTCAGGTTGTCTGCTGTGTCACTCGGCGAAGGAATATTGGGGGAGTCTTCGTCTATGAACAATTTAGTTCGTTTGTAATGACAATTCAGCTATATACTCGTCCTTAGTTGTTTAAAATGTGGATCGAAGCTTTCGTAATCCTTCAGTTGTGCCTCTCAGCGCATCAACAACAAACTCAGGTAACGTTGAGTGTGTCGCCGACAACATTGTTAATCGAGTTGGGGAAAAGTGGCAAATTCAACATAACAGTGGACAATGATAAGAAATTAACGGAAGCTGCTGTTATCTATTCCAAAAGTAATTTGCCATGGGTGGCAAACGTCACAGAAGAGGTAAGAACTCAGTATCTCGTAACAAATTTATATGAAAGTGTTTCTGAAAAATAATTTGATATGAAGATTTTCTTTTCGTTTCACATTTTCTGTCAAGTCGAGCCAACGAAAGTGAGTGTACATGATGTATCTCTTTGTTTCCTTTGATCTTTCACTTCTATTCTCGATGAGTATATAAATTTTGGTATTAATGAAAAATTGAATGGCTTAAAATGTATGACATGTTTCTTTTTCACTTCAGGTACAATTTGTTCATACAAAAATATCAATACCGCAGAAATTATAATTTACCATACAGAATCTACACTATAAATAGCAGGTGATGTGAAAAATGATGAAATTTAACAATGACAATTGAATGTAAACAGACTAGTTTTACAACAACATGCCTGTGTGATATTGTGTTCTCACTATCACACATTGTTATACATGGAATACAGGTCAAGGTAGATCTCATTGTGATGACCTAATTAGCATGATGATGTAGCATTTTTTTCACAGACTGATATGTATAAGACATTGTAGACAATATTGTCAAAACAAGTGATTATAATAAATACTTTATGATACAACATTTTTCCACAGTTTCCACCTTAGTTTTAGTATATACAGTGGTTTGGATTAATCCATCACCTTTGAAATACATCATAAAAAAATCAAAACATTTTGTTTTTGACATTTAATTATTACAAGTGTATGTTGTGACTTCAAGGGCTGGCAGTCATTTTCCACAAATGCTATATTTGTTTCCACTCTCACTGACCATTCAACATGAAGGGGCAAAAACGGGAAGCTGAAACTGAAGCACGTTTTGTTCAACGTTTGCTGATGATACAATTATTTAGAGATAACTTTTAGAAAAAGCAAATGCTAAAATGTGGAGTCATGATGGGTGAATGGTTAGCGTGACCGGCTTGGAATCTACAGGTTGTAGGTTCGAGCCCTGTCGCTGCCTGCTGTTTGTTTCTGAGTGGCTAAAGTCCTTGGGCAAGATTTGAACCACGACTGTGCCTTAGTCAACCCAGCTGTATAATTGGGGACCTGGTAGGATGTAGGTTGCCATGTGAAGGCTTTAATCCTATGCGCTGAAATGGCTGCAATGGATTGTATGCTCCCCGGGGAGTTGAGGAAGACTAAAAGGGCCGTTGTGCCGTTCTGATCCGAGCCAGGGGTAATAATTGTAAATTGTAAAGCGCTTTGAGCACGGTGTGGGAAAGCGCTATATAAGAACCCAACATTATTATTATTAAAATGACTACATTCAGTATTGCAATTTTCTGTACAGTCCTACTATATTTAGCACTACCTGTGTGTCCTTGCTATGTAACCATATACACTAGTTACAGTGATTCTGTTAAAGACAGTAAAATCTACCTGCATTTCCAAGATGTGTTTCCCATGGACTTCAGTGATTTTATCAAGGGTAGTTCACTAGTACTAAGTACATAATATCCACCAAAATTAATTCTGAATATGAAATGTAATTGACAGCAGTCATTGTTTACTTCATATTGTAGTATGTGACATTACCAGCCAATGAGAGTGGAGCAACAACTGAAATGAACATTGCGACTTACCATGCAGGACATTGTATAATAGACTTCAATGCCACACCACACAAGTTGTTTGCAAAGTAAGTAGATATCTTAACTCCAAGAGCAGTCAGGAATTACTTTTTTTTAAATGATTTTGTTTTGTTTATTTCATCATACTTGCATGATTAAATTGTGATCAAACACATTCATCATCATGTAAATTTAGAATATGTTGATAAATAATCAAATCGTCCAGGTCATTGGTTCATACTGTTTACACACAGACATCAAATTAGTGTACACGGCAGAATTAATGATAAGCAGGCAGGTTATTCAGATGATCAGATGGATTGAACTGTTTTCTGTAAAAATTTTGAAATATAACAAAGTTCCAACCTCTGGGGTTGTAATTATTTGTCAAACTGTCCTAAGTCACACTGGAAGTAGGATCAAGAAATGTTTGAATTCCACTACACACATACAATGTACCTTGTATTTATAGATATTATAGATAGAACAGAAAACCTTTACAATATCTATTAGAAAACAACCATGTTTTTATTGTCATTCAATCCTACAGTGACAGTGATGTATTTTTAAATGTTGAAGTGGTACACCTAGAATGGCTAAACATAGTTATTGCTGTTGTTGGATGGATGTACTTTGTGGCATGGTCTGTATCCTTCTATCCACAAGTTGTACTCAACTTTAGGAGGAAAAGGTGAGTGGCATAAAATGGAAAAAAGTCAGGCTAGTTAAGCCAACTCTAACCATTGACAAGATGATGTAGTAAAGCCCAGAATTAGATCTATAAGTGGGTCCCTTTTAATTTCATGTAAGATCTTAAAAGTGATGGAGCAGTTGGACAGTTAAACAAGACAGAAGGGTGTGTGTGTGTGTGTGCGTGCGTGCGTGTGCGTGCATGCGTGCGTGCATGTGTGTGTGTCTGTCTGTGTCTGTCTGTCAGTGTGTGCCTGTGTCTGTCTGTCTGTCTGTGTCTGTGTCTGTGCACACGTGTGCCTGTGTGTGTGTGTTTGTGTGTGTATGTGTGTGTGTGTGTGTGTTTGCGCTGGTGTGCCTGTGTGTGTGTGTGTGTGTGTGTGTGTGTGTGTGTGTGTGTGTGTGTGTGTGTGTGTGTGTGTGTGTGTGTGTGTGCTTCTCCCAATATCTGTTATATAGATACTTCCTTTCTAGTATTATTATCAGGTTTAAAGCACTATCTTTTAATCTCACATTCTCACATATCGGTAATAGTACTGCTGTTTTCTTATCAATGATTAAATAGGGTATAGTTCTTGAGTCCAGGATGAACTTGCCCATAGCTCTGCCAGACAACTGTTTTTCTCACCCAAGTTTTACCTAAATAAATCTGACGTTGGCTTTTTAAAACAAAAATACATAGTCTTTTCACAGAACTGCAACCGATAAGTTTATACTACCAAATATGTTCATACTAGAGTCACCCAGAATCTGTATGTATGGTTTCCACCAATTTCTCTGGTCAATACTTGTGGAGATCCAGCCGCTACAGTAATGTGGTAGACAAGATTTTACCACAACGAAACTCCAAGGCAGTGCTTAAACATATGAAAGTAGCCATTCATGTTGTTGTATATAAATAAGACTTTATATTCTTAGTATTGGGTTCTCAATATTACCCATGCCATGAATGTCTTGCATATCCATGTACATGTACATGTATGTTAGAAAAGCCACAGATACTTACCAACTTGTTTCTCCTATTATCTCCTTAGTGTGGTGGGTTTGAACTTTGACTTCCTGTCTTACAATCTGACTGGATTCATTGCCTATGGAATGTACAATATTGGAATGTATTGGATTCCAGAAATTATGGTAAGTTGTTAAAATACTTCCCAGTCTATACCTATAGACCAAATTGCAACAAATGTCATTCCAAGGTATATCATATTTCATAGCATGGTTCACATTATCTAGTTGTGTATCTGTGTTGAAAACCTTTGTGCAAAATTTAATTTTTAATACTGTCCTGATAATCCAGGGTAAAAGTTTGATTTTTATAAAAGCGGCAAATTCAAGGTGCAAATCCAGGTGTATATTTTGATTTTACAGCGATTTTTAAGCCAGATGCACAGTTTAATTGTATTGCTATATATATAAAATGAATGACTGCATTTTGATAATGAACACTCTGTAGGTGTATGTGGTCAGTGTCATACCATGAGTGTCGAGATAAACCTTTTTGAAAATTGAAACGCTCATGTTTACCTCATGACTCAGCCTGTAACTTTATTTCTGTATGTTCTTCCCTAAAATAGGAAATGCAAATGTAGAAATAGCTCACTTCATCTTCTTTAGAACATGACAGCATGTATCATATGCATGTACATGTGTACACTATCTCGCAACAAAACAGAAATTAAATATTGCTAGAGAAAAAATAGAACATTTTGATTTTGAGAGAGTTGGATTGTATTTCTCTTCAAAGGGTATTGTAGTACTTGTATATGATATTGATTTATCACAAGATTTAGTTCTAAAAAATTTCCCAGCAAATTTTTGTGTGTAAAGGTACAGTGTACATATTAGTTTGTGATTTATCAAGCATGAGGGTACTGCATCACTGTCATCAGTAAATTATCGAAGTGATTGCTAAGATTTGTTGTAAATAACAAGTCTTTTTTAATCTTCTCTGCTGTAACTTACGAAGTGGCTGTCTCCTTACTTTGTAGTTTGTTTGAAAATTGGAAAATATGCCAAACTAAATATTAGATAACATTACACACGTAGAAAAATGTATACATAGTTGAAAGAAATATCTTACTGAAAAAAAGTAACACTGTACATGTATATACCCCAGTAATGTTATGTTTTTCTGTAATTTTGATCACAGAGTATACTTTCTTGTTACACAGTAGTTAATTCCACTAAATACTGTGAACAGATTAATCGACAGAATCATAGTTTTGAATGGCATAGGAAGTTAATATATGTATTTACCATCCGCCATACTTTCATATCCCATTTCTGTGTTCATAAGGTCAAAGGTCACTACTTTATGATATGATGTATGATTCTTCTTATTGTTGGAACATATTAAAATCAGATGACATGCATGGAGGAAAATTATCATACATTTAGTTTGAGAAATATTGTCATTTTGATAAAGTATATGGTATCATAATCATAAAATTGTAATGTTTGTGTATCATTTACTATATCAATTATTTCTATGAAAAAATCTAGAGTAAATAGATTTTATAGTGTAATATTAACAAACAGAAGAATTTTGAAGTCATATACATGTATATACCAGCATTATATGAACTTGAATTACACAATTTGAGCGTGTTAATTATGTACACTCGCTCATTCATGATGATATACACTTTTTACCTGGCGTTATTCGGGCACTAGTAGATGTATATTACCACAAAGTCTGTTTATACAACAACTCTTTTCCGAGGCTGGAAAGCAGGGAAATAGTTGCTACATAAGAGCATGAGGGTTAATATGATGTCGACTAGTGCCCGAATAAGGCCAGGCAATAAGTGTTTTATAACATACATTGTATGACTTTCTCAGGCATGTATTCTTTCCATAATCAAAATAAATCACTGGTTGGACTCCCATGCTACTGTTATAGTGCCCTAGGGAAAAAGAAAATGAATGTTGCCCTCTGTATGCAAATTGAGGTCACTATGGGTTCATAGTCCAAACCATGTGACATGATCTAAGCCAATCACTGAAGGCTGTATGACAATGATGGATTATAGATGTTTATATTGTGGATAATAACAAAATAGCGTGTTCCCCAATTCTATGGTACATGTACATGTAGGTTATTAATCTTTAATGTCTTTGGATGCCAAAATGATAAGATAAAATTGAATTTCTAAAACAAAACTTGACAAAAGTGAGAATACATTCACTTTAGACTTTGATGTATACTTCGATATTATTCCCCAAAATATTTCTTAATTCAGCCAAGGAAAATAAGAGTGACCTAAGGGGCCCTTGTTAGTACTCTAGCGACTCGTAGTGACAACCCTTAGGTCACGAGTATTTTCCGGCTGATTGAAGACAAATATTGGAAAATAATACAATTATAGCATCGCCAGTAATATAAAAAAAAAATCAGGGAAACTAATGGCAATTTTGAGCGTTTAACTCATATTTTGAACACAGCAGAACCAATGGCATAGACACGCGGTGTCGTGACATATTTGTGCATTGTTGTGATGTAGAACGACCAGAGTATATATTCCATGTTTTTTGTTGAACCTGGCTCATGCATGGTATAATGTTCATCAAATGTAACATCTATTTTTGTATTTGTATTTTACAGGTGGAATACAAATCAGACCATCCCCGTGGTGTCAACCCAGTACAACTGAATGATGTGATATTTACACTGCATGCTGTTGTCATCACAGCATTCACTATCTTTCAGTGTTTGATTTATGAGGTAGGTAATATGTACTCGGGTCTGTGTTTTCTAGTCGGCAGCAACTAGTAGGAATACCTATGTCTCCAGGACAGGGAAGACTGCAGTATATTCAACCCACACTGTGTTAGTAGTGTTACAGTGAAAAGCAGTCAAGCTGTATTAAGAAAATTGACTGAACAGTACAGGATGACAAAATTTGCAGTTACAAATCACATCATTGTTATTTGTGCAGACTCTATCATACAATTTGGCCACAATTACCGCTTCCCCAATAAAGGTCACTTGAACACCTTTACATAAAATCCAAAAATATCACAGTGAGGAAGACAATTTCTGATGCTCTAATACCCCCCTAGCTATTCCCCAATATATCTCAAACCCTGTCTGTGTGCCTGTACTGTAGTGAGTAGTCACATATTGAACATCGGATGGATGTGTGACAATAGTTGGAAGAGCCTACTGTTGAACATAATCCAGGCACAAACAGTTATCAAGCAGAAGTGTGAATAGCCTTACATTGTAATTTCAAATGGGCAATGATAGGAATATATCAATTTTTAAAATTCCAGAATGAAGGGATTTGGGGCATACATTTGTGAGGACAAAAGTTACAATGTACTCAACACTCATGGTTACTATGATATTGACAACTAAAGAGAATTTGCTGAATAATGGTTTTAGAAGATCAACACAGATCATAAGACCTTATCAAAAGTGACTCGAATACAAAACATGTATGGCTGAATACACTATGAGCAATATACCACCAGATGTACATATCATACATCATAACTTATTTAATCTATATTCATACAGCATGATGGACTATGTGTTTTCAAAAGTGTCTTTTGTAATTTTAACCATGAATCTTTCCTACAGCGTGGTGGTCAACGTGTCTCCAAAGTGTGTATTGCAATTCTAAGTATATCCTGGGCCTTTGCAATCATTACATTGATCATAACAGCAGCCAGCAGTGGTTCAATCATCAGCTGGTTAAATTATCTACTCTATTTGTCCTACATCAAACTAGGAGTTACACTGATAAAATATATACCACAGGTAAGTTTACACCCCTACATGCAAAATGGTATGTTCCAGTGACCTTTGACCTGACACTTATGTTCCATAAAATAATGTCTTGGCATTCTTTGTGTTTGTCATTACAAAGAGATTGTGGTAAAAATGATGTCATCATATTATGTTTTCCAATACACTCCTGCAAATGGTTGAACACGTGTCAAGTGCAGAAGGGCGTAACAAAAATGATGTTATAAAACACATTCATAATTTTTTATGACAAATAATAGCCTGTTTATATCACTGTTGAGATACATCTTCTGCTTGTCATACATCCTAGCCCTCATGCTCTCTGTTTTCTTGACTACATTTTGAAATGGCTAATGTAGCCACACCCCCAAAGGTCGATATCAAAAACAGGTATGTTAAATTTACATAATCATATGTAAATAACATGTAAATTATCATATGTCCACTACATGTGCAAGACGATGTATTGCCTATACTTAGCAATGCATATATATTTGCATAATTTGCTCATGAAAAATGATGGTCCGACGAGTTGTCATGATTAAAGGACTGCATGCTGTCAGCGACCATGCTACTGGACGAAAACATTTCAAATCGTTATTATCTGATTTGACAATGTAATCAGACAAGCGAAGATTATGGGGCTAACAATGTATCTCAACAGCACCATAAACAGGCTAGACAAATAATCGATATATACTAAATATATTCTATGCTTCAAACTAGAATACTGCCTTTCAGTCGAATCTACACAGAGAGGAAACATCATGATTTACGAATTATTTCTCATTTGTATTTCATATCAGGCATACATGAACTATCGACGTAAGAGTACAGAAGGTTGGAGTATTGGGAACATCTTGTTGGACTTCACCGGTGGTTCTCTCAGCTTAGTTCAAATGTTTCTCATTTCCTACAACTACAATGACTGGAGATCTATTTTTGGAGATCCAACCAAATTTGGACTAGGAGTGTTTTCTATTCTGTTTGATATCTTGTTTATTGTCCAACATTACGTGCTATACAGGGGTAATGAACCCATTAGTATTAATGCCAATGGAGAAACCGATAAGTTGTTAAAGAAAGGATCAAGAGTATATGCCAGTTTATAGATTATAATGCAATCATTTTCAGGGCATGATTTGTATTATATGCCCAATACACTTGATATAGTTCTGTCTTGTATATGCCAATATATAGAAACAGTTTTGTCATTTTCAAGGCATTTGTGTCATGTGCAACACACTATAAACATGTAAATGTTCTGTGTTGTGTCAGACTATTAGAGGCTTGTCACATAGGATGTACCCCATTAAATAAATACCTTCAATTGTATTACAACATTTGTAAAAAAAAATATTTAAAAAATATGGTACTGGTAGTTTGTAAGTTGTAAATTTAAACCCCTCTTGAAGGAAATTGCCTGAATATTCAAAGAAGCAGCTCTGAATTTTGCAAGTGGTTCCTTTAGAAAATAAGAAATATTTAGGAATCAGACACCTGCACTTTGTCATACAATTCACTTCAATATGTGCCATATTTCAATATGATTGAAAATTATTCATTCACAGCTTGCTAAACTTGGGCATCATTGCTGAAACAGTCTTTGTCACATGATATATCTTTATCACAACAATTCCAGACCACTATAATGGTCTGAGCTATGATATGGGTAGACAAGGACTACTCCCCTTATTTGAGTATACGTCCATGATGTGCCGCCCTCTGGGGTGCGTGTGCTAGCCCTTTGGTCTAAAATGGGGTCTGTTTTTTTGAGCTGAAGAGTCTAAAACGGGGTCCACTTTGCATTATTTTTTTATTTTCCTGTTGTCCATTGTCCTTTACCAAATCATAACTGCCATTAATTATCCCAAGATGTTGCCGCCTAAGGAAAATGTATTTAGGTCTAAACTTTCATCTTTTAAAAACCTGTAATGGTCTAAAATGGGGTATTGCTTTTTGGTCAAAGTGGGTCTAAAATGGGGCTGGGGGGTTTCCAGCATTGGCCACACACCCCTACCAGAGCTGGCCACTGGTACCACCCCATGGGTATTTATAACGTCTCAGTGTCTTTACTGCAATCTTATATCAATAGTTTCATTAAAACACCAGTCTGAGACTGACATTTCTCTTCATATACCAATTTTCTATAGGCTAGAGACCACATGTAGTCGTTGACTTTCAAATCTGGCAATCATACCAATGTCTGTGATGACCAGATTTTGTACACACAAAAGTTTAGCTAGACATCCCACAGAGAAGTTAGCAGCAGCGCATGTCAGTTGTAATCCATTAGACATTGACAGGCACTTGTAATTGGTTATTTTGTTCACATGATTTACTTGTTAATATTCAGTTAGTACAATTGTGGTGTTCTTGTTTTAATGCAAGTCACATATAGATGCAATAACATCATCAAATTTTATTTTATTGCACCAATTACATGAAGTGAATTTAAATATTGCTTTTGGTGTAGTCGTTTAAAATTCAGAAAAATGTGCTAAAAATCAGATAATTCTAGTCGTTGGTGTGATAGCTAGATTCTAAAGCCAGCGACTAGTCTCTAGTCTAATTTTAATTTTGCCAAAAATTGAAACCTTGCCATGTGCCGTTATAGAAATTGTTGACAGAAGGATTGAGCTATGCAGTACGACTGCACAAAGCACTAATATTGAACAATTACTAAATATAGTATATTATTCTGTATGTCATCTTGAGAAAATAGTCTATAGCTACAAGTTTGTCTTTTTTATAGATATTCAAAGACTTAATAAAACCACTATTTACATTGCCATATTATTCTTGTAAATGCAGCAGACCTTTCTATCAATAGCGCCCTCTAGTGGTATAGTATACACTATCAAAATTGGTGACAAACAAATCATGCAGGTCAAATCTGTTGAAATACTACAAATTGTTTTTAAGCCATACTAATTTACATACAGGTACAAAAAAAATGAAATGTTAACTTCTTTATAAAGATGTACAGATTGTTTTGCTGTACATAAGGATATTGCATGTCAAGCAACATTACTGGGACAAGCCATTAGCCAAGCAAGTGGGCTTGTTATCAAAGAGTACCAATATTTACACATGTGATGATGGGCTCTTACATAACACAAGTAAACAGCTGTAAAACCTCTATTCGGCCGTCTACATGGACTGCAATTGAGGCAAACCTTATCTCCGTCTTATATCAGTTGTTATCAATTTATTAGGCTATTATAAGTAACGCTACAAACAGCTTTAGAGATGCAAACAACTTTTATGACACCCAGGTTTGTTGCACTTGGACCGCTAATGGCTTGTGAATGTCATGAACAGGTCACCACTTTCAAAAAAAAAGTTAAAAGCAAAATACACTAGAGGGTGCTATGTATTTGAAATTGTTATGAACACAATATTATTATTATACCATTTTGAGGCTGATATTTTGTTTGTTAAATTTTTGCAATGGCAGTTATTTTTCACACTTCAGGATAATGAAGGGAAAAAAATGATGGTATCATATATCTCATTAAGGCCTAAAAAAAATTGTTTGGTTCCAGTTACCCAACTCCACCTACTTTTTCACTGCCGACCCTAAATTTTTTATGAATTTGAGAATTTTTTAAATAAAATTGCAAATATTGTGAAGTCTCGCAAGAAATTGTGGAAGCGGAAATTGACATCAACTTGGAAAGACAATATAAAATTGTTTTTCCAATCTGTAATAGCCGTACATCTGATGAGAAGAAACCAATTACACAAAAGACCATATGGAAAACAACGGAAAACATAACTACCTGAACTAGAAACTCACATATGAAAGAAAATGTATTTAAAAAATAAAATAAAAAATCTACCTTCTCCACCTATTCTAAAATTGAGTGTAATCGGAACCATACAATTGTTTTATTAGGCCTAAATTCTTAGTGCTTGGGACAAGGCTTGACCCAAACAACTCTAAAAAGTGATGCATTTGAATAATGTGAATGAAAATGTGCAATGCTGTCAATACATTTTCTCGATACTGCAAATGAGGGATCTTATTATCTTGTATGGTGTTGATATTTTCATATATTAGTCTAGCTTTTAGACCCTGAGACTATTCTGCCGAGTGTAAAAATGTCCGAAGGTTGCATAGGGCTGAGGCACTCTCATATACACTAGTTGTTAATTTGTGTCCAGACAAAGGCAAGTCAGCGCTTTCTTGGCTATATTTGGCAACCTTCCAAAGTGCAGATCAGAGGTCTCGCAAAACAAAGACAAAAAATTTGATAATGAAAAATTTAAAATTCACGTTTCTGCATATTTGCACATTGCATCTAAAGCACACTCTCTGTGGTGTGTCCTAGACATAGTGAAATTGCTCACAGCAAATCACAGAAATGACATCACATGCATTCCTCTGAATAAAATGATGGTCCCTTGTCATTCCAGCATTATGTCTTCTGTATTTTATGATGTTGAACAATATTTGAAATATGATACATTTGGTGATAAGCAGAGTGTCATTACTGGAAATGACATTCTTCCTATGTATAGGGCAGCATCAAAATCATGTCACACTGCTAGTACCGTACTTAACTGGCTTACCGCCCTCGCTTGAGCAAGAGCTCAGTACTTCTGTTTTAGGTAAATATTCCAGTCAACACTTGGGTTTCAACCATTGCAATGGACAGGTGTCTGAGCTAGCGCAACCCCCTCCCCCCCTCTTGAGAAAAGGTTACGATGGAAGCACCCAGGGTGCTAATGCAGATAAATACTGTAAATCACAGCCAGTGGAGAAGAAATTACTTCTCCACTGTCTATAGGTAAATGAACAACCAGGCTGTCAAACACAAACATTACATCAAAGACTGGAGTTGAATTGTGAGAAGTTTATTGTGATCAATTTATATCAAATCAAAATGGAATGTACAGTGTATACAAACCTGACTTGTAAATATTCCCTGTGTAAATGAACTTGACCCTGACATCCCCAAAACACAAAACAGTCCTCGGCTAAAATTCATTACAGCAATTATGATCACAATGATGTATGTTAGTCTGTGAATACATCAAGACAGGGCGCCCTCACACATTGGTCAACCCCTTTAACAGATAGAGCAGGCAGGTGAGGGTGGAGCGACATGAAGTATCTTACAATCTACAATGATGTTAGTCTGTAAGGTACGCCGTGACGGGGCGCCCTCAAACATCAGGCAACCCCTAAGAGGAGGCTGGTGAGGGCGAAATGTCACGACGTATCTTACAGTCTACAATGATGTATGCACAATCAATCTTGATGCACTAACAAGCTTTATGTGTTACTGTTACAAATTTAAACTTGACAACATTGAATTTTTCAGTGGGCAAAGTTTTACATGAAGACAATAACAACTTATAGAAGGTAACAACATATCTCTATAAAATATTTAATTGAAGATTCAGACACCAGGTTTGACCTTCCATAAGTAAGGATTGATTGCTAGCAAGCCATCCCACAATACTACACCATATCAAAGTTACCAATACATGCAGCCCATTGGCTTACAGACTCAACAATGCAGTTCGTCCAAATAGCCAAGGCTCAAGACCCTGTAAACACACAAACCTGTGTTGAATTTGAAATTACTACCAGAAGTTTGCTAAATCCATTTAGAGTTCAAAGGCTCTGTGTTTTTGGACTACAAGAAATGCAATCTGAATGATATGAATTTGGACGAGAACAAACAGCTATTTTATCAAAAATCTAATTAAAAAAATTAAAATTAAAGTTAAAGACATTGAAAGTATATCCTTATAACCATAGAATAAAACATCGGTCAACTCATCCTATTCATCTAATTAAAACTCTACTTTTTCACAAAATGAAATTATACACAAAAACAAAACTTTTACCTGTGAATTGCTTACACTGCAATATTTAGAATACACACATATATGTTATTTATTCAATAACAGAGCTATCCAAAACATTGGAGAGAGTAAGTAGAATTGATTAAAATGGAAAACAGGGTAAGATTGGACAATCAGAAGTCTGAAGTGCAAAAATTCACATTTCCTCAATAACATCAAATTACAGTACAATATATAAATGTCTACTGTATGCATGGCAATAAAATAATTATATTAATTATTATTAATACTCTGCATAAAAATAGTTTCAAGGTAAGTATCTATAATATAATATAGATAATTTTA
Organism: Glandiceps talaboti; assembly: GCF_964340395.1. Classification (NCBI taxonomy): domain Eukaryota; kingdom Metazoa; phylum Hemichordata; class Enteropneusta; family Spengelidae; genus Glandiceps; species Glandiceps talaboti. The sequence continues at coordinate 23,044,097 of NC_135554.1, read as the reverse complement.
TAATCTAAAAATTGCACTACAGACTAGAACATTTTATTACCTTTGTATCACACAGTGTTAACTTATCTTTAATTTTTGTTAAAAACACTGTCTTTAAAAGGACGTTTTGAATGACAATTTGCATAGATTGATAACACTTTTAAAAGACAGATTTTCATTGTCTGTAGCATACATCCATCAGTGCGGTACATGCTGGTGGTTTAGGACCAGTGTATGTATCACAGACCAACTTCAATAAATCAGCTGTGGCTTCTTGCTGTATCTCTTCTGTATGAACCTGGAAATGTTTTAAAAAAACAACACACTGCTGTTACCTTTCAAGCATAACAGAAGTCAAATATCTTTTTCAAGAGACTTTCAGAAACTATAGATACAAAATGACTAGGTGATGTATTGTCAGTAGCCTCACTTATACACTGACGTACAAGTCTTCCAAATAAGCATATAGTTGGTCTAAAAATCTGATATAGTGATATAGTTGTTACGGTTGGCTATTACTTTTCGTTTTGGCCTATGTCCTAGTTTGTTCTCAATGTTTACATGTTTGTCTTGATTGCATGCATTGCCTACCAGATTGAATTGAACCATTGCTGTAGGTCCCAACACATAGTATGTATGTATCCATACCTAGAAACTCGGACTTGGTGGTCTCAGCTAAAAATGACTGTTAAATGTACTCTGTCCATATGATCAACACTGTCCTCCACCTCCACCCTCCATCTTCTCTCATCATGCATTTACAAAAGATATGTATAATCCACCAGTGCTATCCCCAGACAAGAGAAGTCAGAATACGAAGTATTCCAAGTGTTTGAGTTTAGATATACAAGAGACTGTAACTTACACCATTGACTGTCACCCAGGGTACATATGTATGAGGTGGGTTGAGTGCATCAGTCTTTTCTGCCATCTCATGTTCAAGGGAATTGCCAAGACTACTATTACTACACTTCAGGACTGTTTGATAGTCAACACTGTACTGACTAGCACACTGTAAAATGAACACATCACTGTAGTATTACTACACTTCAAGGCTGTCTGATGATCAATATAATAACATTATATGTAACACGTGCAAGTCAAGTTCAATGCATAAGAACAAAAAATATTCAGTTTATACTCTGGTCATTCTACCTCTAGAAAATACTCATCTACATGTATGCCATTCGATTGCTCGAAATCTGGGTAAAAGCATTCAAAGTCACCATACTCCTCATGTTTTTGCATGATTAGTTAATGTATTTAAGTTAATGAATTTGACTGAACTATCTCACCAATCTTCCAAGATGATGGGTATGTGCATGTTGACAACGATAACTCAAATATATAAGTTAATGTATTTAAGTTAACCCATTCAGTACTGAAAACTTTGCCGCCAAAATTATTTGAACAAAATTCTTGTTTTTATGTAAGTTTTTGGCATATATCAGCTTCATTTTAGACTGGAATTAAAGAAATGTTATTTCCTAATAAAGTAATATTATTATAACTATGAAAATGTTCATATAAATTGGGTCCCAAAATTATTTAAAACTCGTCTCCAGTCATGAAAGGGTTAATGTAAGCTGTGTGGATATGTAGTTTGTCTGTTTTCTGTCAATGCATAGAAAATTTCATGATCGACATGACAAATAAAGTTATTATTATTATTTACATGCGAAATATAGACAACTGAAAACTAAAACACTGATATACATACAATAATGGAAACGAAGAACAGAATGTAAATGACATTAAGATTCAGCACAATAGGATGTGATACTTTAATTCTAAAATACCAGTGGACTATGAAATTGAATTAAGAATGCTTATTGTGCTTGGTAGAAATGTCAAATCAATAACTATGATTTTTTTTTCCTTGGTCAGTTATAAATACTCATCTACAAGGACTACATGTACATCATACATAGCCTCTCTCAAACTTAAATGTTTGTCAACAGTTATTTTCAATTTATGGATGTACTAAGTAAAATCCTACCTGTTGTAAAATTTGTGGATCATATGGAGTACCTATATCTTCCATACAGGCTAGTACAGGAAATGCAGTCTTCATCCCATTGTAATGTAACAGACAAGTCTCAATGAAATTACCAATACATTCATTCTCACCATGCTGGCATTCATAGTTCCACTTATCACCAACTTTGGATTCCTAAAAAAAATAAGAGAAATGAAAAAAATGGTATATCTATATATGTACTAGGCTTCTAGACTATTATTAATCAAATAGAGATACTGTCATCCCTGCTTTTATTCAGCAATCCTCCAAGTACAGATCTGAGGTCTTACTACAAGACTATTATGGTGTCTGTGAAACTGCTTCATGTCTTAAAATCAAACTAGCCTACACGTAGCTAAAACATATGATTAAATCACAGTTACTTGTGAGCTAATATTCTATTCCAGGATGATAATATTCTATTCTAGGATGATCACAATACAAAATAGTGACATTTTTATAGGTATTTATGATATTCAAAATATCGATATTCATTGGACCAATAAACCATATAGTACATTCATACTAAGTACTACTATGTTATACAGCCTAACAGGGACTTTATCAAAGTAAGAGCCTATTCTGGTTTGTTGGGCTTCAGGCTCAAAGGCTGAAGATTTTACATTAACTTTAATCTTTTAGGGAAATACCTTTTGTAATATTTTGCTGTGTGTATTTTGGTGTATGTAATTTTAAGCTGTTTTGTGGTGTGTTTTTGTTCTTCTCTGGACTATGCATTTGTAATAAAAGTTTTCATAGTAATAATAATAATAATAATAATAATAATTCTCCAAAAGTTATCACCACTATTGGGTAAGTTTGAAAAAATAACCAACATTCCATTTCTTGGTTGACAACATAACTTCTGCTCAATGCGCTTCACATGTATTACTATAGGTGCATGTGAAAATACATCAACCTTATTGTTCTATTTTGACCCTCTAGCATGACGTAAACTGAGAATTGTGATCATTTCTAAAGTAAATCTTTCTTTTGACAACAGCTCTGGACAACAATGTGTTTTCTACAGTGGTTTGGAAACACCCCCTCAAATGTCCACTTTAATAGCATTGAAGCACAAAGGCTGCAGTACACACCTACTTTCTTTTATGTGTCACTATCATTATGTTTAACCACTTGTCAAGCAAACACATTTAATCAGGTGACTTTCATATGACAAACATGAGCAAGTTGCCTCCCCTTTTCAGCAAATATAAAGCTTACCCAACATATATGTGACAAATATAGATTTTGAATACAACACAACACAACAGTTTTTTATTTTCCAATAAATTTTTTGATGTAAGTATTTAATTTATGGTTTCAACATGGATACCCAACTTTTTTATTGAGTTATTACAATGACAAAATAAAAGAGTTTATTTCTTGTTGTGAAATCATGTACACTAAACTTGAAATGTTATCACATATCAAGTGCCTAGCTGTTAATAGGCAATCATTTTGAACTTGAACAGCAAGGACACTGGAAATGGTATAGTTTTCCTGTGTTCCCCAGATCAATGTAACAAAGATGTTAAGTCCAAGGGATGTACATTGTACATGTAATTTCAAGGCCAAGACACTCTCTTGAGGAAATGAAAATCATACTCCACACTGACGTCACCTCATGCTATCAAAAGATGTTTTAAAACAGCCACTAGACTCAGTCAAAAGTTTCCCTTTCTTGACCTTAACTATCTAGTAAAAGAGTGTGCTACCAGTCTCTGAGCCCTATTAAATTTAACCACTCTTCTAATAAAAGTCTTCAGAGAACACTGTAGCAGTTCTGTTTGACTTACATGTGCATTTCCGTAGGGTACCAGAGTAACATTCATAATATTACTATTAGACAATATCTGAAATGTTGGGTAGAGTTGTGATTTGATGAAACCTCTACATCCTGGACATAGCGATTCAAAGTACAAAGTGACTTGGACTGGGGGTGTTGCTTCCACTGAATTAGAGATGGCATTGTAACTTGCACATTGCTTCTCTACCTATAAAAATAACAAGAGATTAAAAAATAGTTAGTTATTAAAAAGGAAATCATTCTAAATGTCAGATGTTTTATGATTTCACTTCTTGAAATGAAATACTTACAACATTCATTGCAATAATTTTACCACTAAATCTGTACAGTACATGTGGTTTAAACTAAATTATGAACATAACTAAACCTTCAGAGGGTAATTAATGCAAGTTTATAACATTTTTTTAGCTTTCAAGTAGCAGTTTAAATTAGCTTTCTAATGAAAAATTAGTTAGCATTCTGTTAACCTTCCAGCCTGGAATGGATGTGGATTGGGATTCTAAATTTTGTTTTCCAATCACTGGAAAGCAAAATTTAAAATTCCCAATCTGTATCCATTCCAGGCTATTAAACCTTCCGACAGCTAAATTCATTTTTAAAAATTGACTCATGCTTATGGATGGTTAATGGATAGCTAACAGATAGCTAACAAATTGCTAGTGATGTTGGATAGCTAAAAAAAAATCAGAACTATAAGGCAAGTAAAAATATTCAGTTTGAAGACTTTGATTACTTTTCTAAACTCAATTTTTTTGTTTTCCAGACTTCCATTTGGAAAACCATCCAAACCTTCCAGTTTGGTGTGGGTGATTGATGGTTTGTACTAATTTATATGGCACACAAAAAATAATAACGTAATTCAGTTATAACCACATACAAAGAATTTTCTGTTCTGTGATATACCACAAATGAAACAACAACAATTAATTTTACATTTTTTCCTTTGCATATTTATGTGCAGCGCATTTGACTACAAAGAGTAAAGGCACATTAGAAAATAAATAACACTTTGTACTTTTAATAGTTTAACTTTAACTTTGTTTCACAATAAATGAAAGAATACAAACAAAAACAAAATTTCTTCCATTTAATCTCTATCATGGACATAAATTTGGATAAGTTACATTTTATCTCACTTTGGTGAAATAATATGGAATCAATCGTATAATATATGCAAATTTGACTTCACAAAACATTTTATTGTGAAGAGTCTTTGAGCTTGACAGTGGTGAATTTGCAAGTCATCCAGATTACACATATATTCTACGTGTAATTTCAGCACAAAAAGTTGTATTACACTGTAATTCACAGTAGTTATATTTTGGCAACTTCGTAAATACATTTAGTCACAAACTATGTAGATACAAGCACAGTGTTACATAATGCTAATTATACTGTATTATTTACTCCAAGCATAATGTTACCTATTAAACTTCAGACGGAATACCGAATGGTGTTGACCTCGGAAGGGTGTATTAAAAAGTACTACTTACTCCGCAGTTTCTAGCCGTTTCTTCACTGGAACACCACAACCTGGGTGGCAAATTACAACTTTTGCTGTAAACGGCACTACATGCCAGAAGTAAAATAAACGACTCTCGTATCATTGTGGAAAATTGTGTCCGAAGCAGAAATTTGAACGTCGTGAAAATGTTTCGTCTGCCGGCGTTTTAACCTCCCTCTATTCTGTTTTGACTTCTTTGTAGTCAGGTGACTATGAATCATGTGATGGTTAATGGCCTAGCTTGTGATTGGTTAACATTTGCAGGTCAAAGGTAATTTATAAAGATGGCCATGTCCACGGAAGCTGTGAGCGAGAAGTTGTGTGATATTTTTCCTTCTGTTGGCTTTGAATTTTATCCATTTAAGGTAGGATACAAAATGACTTACTTTTCTTTGTGTCATGTATTGCCAGTAAATGGAATTTTCGCCGGCATTGGGAATTATAATGACTCGCTCTGTGATGTTGTTATCGATGTTCTGAGCCTGCATGTGTGGCCCAAACGAAAGTGAAAGTTCGAGTGACATGACACAAACGGTTACATATTCATTGCTGTTCGCTGAATTACGTGCTCTTAGATCCCGTGTAATTTTACCCCTTTCAATTATTATGGGCCAAATACATCAATACTATCGATGATTTACTATATTCTGAAACCTTATTCTTAAACCTATCTATCTAGCTAGGGCCACAAGTGTCTGTGGTCAGGACCACAGCCCTCTCACACAGACACTAGTAGTCATGCTTGTAGATGGAGTACGATCTGATTCAGACAATGTCTCGAGAAGAAAAAGGGACAATGTCAGAATTGAGTCCCAACTTAATATGTCTGCAAGCAGGAGTAGCAGTCAGGACACTCCGAGCACAAACACTCTTTATAAGTTTGTAAATTGTATATTTGTATGTGTAGTACAATCTCATTCATGGGTACAAATTTCAGGCATATTATTATTATTACATTTTATTTAATCTAACCCTATATGGCTTAATGGGTCTGTGAGCCTATACTGATGGATTGCCAATACTGAAAAAGTCACAATTTTGATATTTTCTAGCAAAATTTTGAATAAAATTTTATGAAAATGAAACGAAAATAAAAATGTAGTTGGACTTGTTCATATTGAAAAATGTCTCCATATTAAAATGAAAGTGAAATTGAAATTTCAGAAAGTAATCAAAAAATGAAATACAAGCGCATGCGAAAAAACCCCACCCCACCCCACACCATGCCATGCCACTCCACGCTCTAGTAGAGTTTGATTTATTTCGTCTTCATTTTTAAAACACTGATAGATTACTAACTTACAGGGGTTTCATATTTCATTTTCCCTAAATAACTTTATGTAGTCCACCATACATCATGTATTACATACATATGATACATCCACGTTCAGTCCAAACTCCATTGACTCATTTGTTAATGATTTGACCATATAGAAATTTCAAGTAATATCTTCATCAAAAGTGACCTTGTAGCACCTGTGACTGCATGGAAATTGATAACATAATTTATAACCATAAGCCATTCCCTAAGTTTGTAACTTTAACAATGGCCCATTGAAAGTATGGGATTTATAAACCATTGTCAGTAATCAAACACACACATGCGTGCACATGCATGCACACACACACACGCACACACACGCATGTGCGTGTGTGGGTGGGTGTGTGTGCATGCCAGGGTTATTGGGCTTGTTTTCACTTCTAGGATGTGTCAAGAGATGTCGAGATGTCAAATTATTCATTCAATGCAAAATACAATCATTGTGAGATGATCTAATCCTTAGTATGTGTGTGTTGTTTTCAGATTGGTTGGTACAATGATAGTGTCCAGCCTATATTTAAGTTGGACTATCCAGCAGACACTTTAGCATACATCATTACCAGCACACCCAACATGTTTGAGAAGGCCTTCATGCCATATGTGACTAGACTAGATTGTTTAGATGCAAGAGATCCTATTGATCAGTGTGTTGACTTCCATCTCAAACAAGTTCAAGAGGTAAGACTGTTTTTTGACATGCAAATGTAAATGCATTTGTAGAGCTATCATGATTTCATTAGTGAACAGTATAATCAAATCTCAGTTATATCTACATGTATATGACACTTTAACACCCCATCCTAGCCTACCTATAGACTTGAACCACTATCGCTACTACACTATTCCACTATCCTTTTGATTTTTTGAATTTTTACTCTGTTTCCAAGTCTACCCTGACGACTATATTGACACTGAACACATACATTGTGCAAAGCATAAATTTGAATAGAATCGACATAAGTGGGTGATCGACATCAAATTATGGATTCATCATGGGACCTAATTGCACGATTTAAATATGTCTAATTATATATTCGACTAATCACGTATATAGGAATGCCATTTGAGACTAGCTCTGAATGATTGTCAGAACAGACTTGCAACAATAGCAAAAAATAAAAAAATAAAAATATCAGTTAGGATAGTGGAATATAGTAGCGATGGTCATTCAAGTCTACAGATAGGCCAACCCCATCGTGACCCTGGTGCTTAATTTGTTTTCTGACAGAATGCTCTTTTGCCGCACAGGTAGGACACCTTTAATCTTGAAAGAGTTCTCTACAGTGGCTAACGAGATAATAACAAGAGAAGAAGTACTTTGAATTTAAAACTTTTCAAGTGAGATAATTTTAGCAATGTGTATGATGAATGTTACTACATTGTATGTACATGTACTACAGTGTGTCCTAAAGCCAATTTGCCATGCCACTGATGCACACAATTTCTAGTGACGCACCAAAATTTGGTGTTTCCCTATGTCTTACTACATGTATGTGGTGAGTGTGTCCTCTAAGCCAATTAGCCATGCCACTGACACACACAATTTCTAGCGATGCACCAAAATTTGGTGTTCCCCTATCTCTTACTATGTGGTGACAGGCAAGAAATATCAGTTTTTCTCACCTTGACTCACATTCACAACAACAAAATAATTCCAGGGCACACTGAATCTGATGTACTATATTTTCTAAAATTCGTGTTTCATTTCATAGGCATTTCCAGATCAAGAATTAGAAATTTTACATGACTATGATATGCATGCCACCAGGAGACCCAAAGTATTGGTTCAGACAGCAGGTCATGTAGCCGGTGCTGCTTATTACTATCAGAGAAAAGATATGAAAAAGGATCCCTGGGCCAAAGACAAGGTTAGTTGTTTTAGCTTACAAATGAGTCTTGGGCCAGTCCACTTGTCAAAAAACAGATTTCAATGTTAGATTGTATGACCAGAGCTTCTTGTGTTGTTTTCTCTCCTGGCATTGATTTTTGAAGCACCAGTAGGGATGTGTCATTAGTGTGTGGTACTGTCAATCAGAATAACAATGAGCATATAACATAGGAGTTTACTCTTAGATAGTCTGTAAGATACACCGCGGCAGGGCGCCCTCATACATTGGTCAACCCTGGTGAGGGCGGAAGGACATGACGTATCTGACAGTCTAAATCTTAGTCTATAATCTCATTTAAAAGTCTACATTTATTTTTCCACAGCTGTCATGAAAATTTCAGTACTTGTTACAATACTTGTATAATAATGTATAAATATACCTCAACAGTGTATCTACCACAGGAGTGGGTGTGAAGGATACTGCGATATGACAACTCATTTTGTGTGTTATTGAAAGTGAATAACACTATATTTTGCTCAACACTGCATAGATCTTATTTGTTATTACAGAACATATATGGCGTAAGTATTCATCCAAAGTATGGTGGATGGTTTGCCTTGAGAGGTGTTGTCATCTTCAAAAACATGTTAGCTGAAGGACTTGAACAGAAGGACCCACCAGATGTTGTACCGACTGATGAAATGAAGAAGGAATTACTGGAGAGATTCAATTTTCATTGGCAAGATTGGACATACAGGGATATCATTCCAGTGGAAGCAAAGTACTCGGAGCAACAAAAATTGTATTTTGGTAAAGCTCCAAAAGATAGAACAGAGATGATAGAGTCTCTGAAAATGACTGCTGAGAAGGGACAGAGTTGATAAGACCATAGTAATGTAATGGTAATGCCATTTTGTTTTGTATCCCCATAGGTTTTGCCAGACTTAGGTGAAAACTACACACATCTAGTTGTACTAAAATTGATAATTCTATTCATAAAAGATATCTGGTCACAAAATATGTTTCAGTAACCCCATGCTACCAATGGGATATTCTTATTTATGGTGCTGTTGTTTTCATTTTGAATAAAAAAAGAAACACTCATCCCATGACAAGCTTTAGCCTACCTCTAGATGCATAGGACTAAACACTACAACATTATTTCCACTATCCTAACTGACATTTGAATTTTCTCGCTGTCCAACCAGTCTACAATGATAGCTTTGTCACTCTGGTCTTGAATGGCATTCCTTTATAGACTGTTATTGGTTGAATACACAATCAGACATATTTAAATGATGCCATCAGCTCACAATTATGAATCCAGAATCAGGTGTCGTCATGGAAATGCAACCTCACTATAATTCTGTATGTCGTCTTCTATTCCAATTTAAGCTAATATTTTGCACACATTGTATGTGGTGGCACGGGGCTTCTAGACCACTTTGACATGGCTATCATTGTAGACTTGTTGGACGGATCAGCGCGACAATTCAAAAAATCTAAATGTCAGTTAGGATAGCGGAAATAGTGTTTAGTTGTACACATCTACAGGTAGGCTATGACAAGCTGAGATCTCTCCAGAAAATTATCATTGTAAATCAGTAATGTACAATAGCAACTGCAGCTGTGAGAAGCAGATAGCATCGTTCATATCTTGAGTCTGGTAGGAATGAGGTGTACTAGCAAAATAGCCATGTTACCATTGACTGAACGCAAACTTAACCAAGTGTATTATCTTGTAAAGAATTCACATTTGTTGTTTATGCTGAAATGCCTTGTGTGAATAATCAATTTTCTAACGAAAGCTAAAATTTGGGGGATGCAAAACAGTTTAGTCAGTTTACTTTTGACTGAATGCTAATTTAACTGAAAGTATTTTCTTTTAAAGAATTCACATTTGCTGTTTATTTATTCCAGAAATGCCTTATGTCGTGCAATTAAAAGCAAACATTTTTTGGACGCAAAACATTTTTATAGTCACTTTACTTTTGACTGAATGCAAATTTAACAATTTGTCTTTGTCATTTGGGCCTTGGAATGGCAAAAGGGCTCTGAGAGGGCGCTATTCTCATTCCATAGCTTATTATTTATTTTGTTGTGGAAGCCTCATGCAATTGAAGAAAGAAGAAGTGTCAGTGATTTATTCCCAACGATATTTATTTACTAAACAAGTCTAATTCCACTTACTCTTACTGGTAATGTGGCAACAGATTTAAAGAAGGCTGTGTAGTAGTAGTAGTAGTACTAGACTTACAGATCAGCCATTGTGGGCGTGGTCTAATCTCCCTGATAAGCCCAGACCGTTTACAGTCTCGTGTTGACATGACAGCTTGATGCAGCAAATAGTTTATTCATTCACATATTTGTCATTTCTTTCTGTGGTAGTAACATTATCTTTCAAATGGTCCCTTGAGAAGTGATACTACATGGATATATATTTAGATTCAATATAAATACATTATTCAGTGTAGTCATTTCTAGGAGATAAAAGTAGTAGTTGTATCTACATTTAGTTCAAGTGTATACATTGTAACTCGAACTCAAACTGTCATTTCAAATAAAAGGTTATGAATTGAAACTTTGCCAAAATGTACACACACACACACACCTTTTTATCTTGTTTAACTCCAACTGCCCCATCACTTATACAATGTAAGATCTTACACAGATCTCATTCATGACTCTTCTACAACACCATGTCAATGGTTAGAGTCGGCCTAACTTGTTATAAACTTTGAAAATGTCGTACTAGTAGACAGAATCCTTTATGCATCTCTTATTAAATATACAGTTCACCTAAAAGGTTAGTCTGTTGGATACATGGCATGCCTATCAGCTAGAACTCAAGGGGCTGTCTGATGCATGATGGTGGCCTGTCGTGGTGTACCTTACAGACTACTCCATTTTATGTGGGTGATTGAGGGTTTGAACAAATTGATATAACACACGGAAAATAATAAATATAATTCAATTATGACCCTATACAAAGAATTTTCTGTTCCGTGATATATACCACAAATGAAACAATAACAAGTAATTTTACATTTTTTCCTTTGTATATGTATGTGCAGTGCATTGGACTACAAAGGACAAAAGAGACACTTAATAGAAAATAAATAAATCTTTATTAAAGTTTAACTTTGACTTTGTTTCACAATAAATGAAAAAAACCTCTTCCATTTATTCTCTATCATGGACATAAATTTGGATAAGTTACGTTTTATCTCACTTTGGTGAAATAATATGGAACGTGTCTTCAATAATAGATCTATGGTCAATCATAATAATTAATATGCAAATTTTACTATACATATTCTACATGTGATTTCAGCACAAAAAAATTGTATTACACAGTAGTTATTTTTGCCAACTTATACGTAAATACATTTAGTCACAAACTTTGTAAATACAAACACAGTGTTACATAATGTTACCTAACTTCAAACGGAATGCCGAATGGTGTTGACCTCCAAAGGGTACGTTAAAAACTACTACTTACTCCGCAGTTTCTAGCCGTTTTTTCACTGGAAAACCACAACCTGGGTGGCAAATTACAACTTTTGCTGTAAACGGCACTACATGCCAGAAGTAAAATAAACGACTCTCGTATCATTGTGGAAAATTGTGTCCGAAGCAGAAATTTGTACATCGTGAAAATGTTTCGTCTGCCAGCGTTTTAACCTCCCTCTATTCTGTTTTGACTTCTTTGTGGTCAGGTGGTTCTGAATCGTATGATCGTTGATGGCATAGCTTGTGATTGGTTAACATTTAGGCTTATGGTAATCGGCGAAACGAAACGAAACGAATGATAGCTAGTGGGGAGGATGTGGGGGGGGGGGTGAGCACCATATTGAACGGAACCTGTTACAAATGGGGAAAGTAAGCTGGATTAATAACACTTGGCACAGCATGTTGGAAGTACAGAGACTTGTATTACATTCCATCATTTAGTAAGAACAGTTTTATGGCCACTTTTCACAATACTTTATATCCACAAACAAATTTCCAGTTCCCCTGACATTTCATGTACACATAAAAAGGCAATAAAACGATTCTTATCAAATTACGGTGTGTAATAAAACACTCTGCTGTGATATGATATACAAGTTAGGTCTGAAAATGTGCCTGTTTGGTCAAAAATCTATAATTCCATCTTTACTGAACAGATTGAGCTGATATTTAATGTGAATGCATCTGGGGATGTGTAGATGAAGGCAAATTCATGTATTTCTAAAAAACAAAACAAAAAAAAACCCCAAAAGCAGCATGGCGACCCCATATTTTCTATTCAATTTCTAATAAATGTGTTTTGTAAAAATAGCACAACTGAAGCGCAACTCTATGTTTTGTTTGTGTATGTATCCAACCCTGTTGTTACCTTTATCATATATGGTATCATTTGACTGTTGCCATGGCATACTCTGGTTGCTAGTCATATTTGCATACATTTTTTGAATGTTTATTCACTTGTCTAGTGATTACTGTTGTTATCTTTGGCACCACCATTTATTTGTTGTTATGGGCATGGTCTTAGTGGTAGGTGTTTTTGCAATTACCGATGTACTTTTTGAGACATAAATTGTTGACCAAAATTGAGATTTTTTGACCAAATTTACATATTGCCAAATTGATCAACATGTTCAGGTAAACATAGCAGGTAACATTTTTCATTCACAGTTGCCTTCTTTCGATTCGCCATTTACTATTAGCCAAACCCAGCTAACATTTAATATTTGCAGGTCAAAGGTAGTTTATTACGTACAAAGATGGCCGTGTCAATGGAAGCTGTGAGCGAGAAGTTCTCTGATATTTTTACGGAGGCTTAATGAGGACACAGGAGTAGGTTTTTTACCAGTGGCAGTAGTTTTTTTTACAGTGGCAGTAGTTTTTTTACAGTGGCAGTAATTTTTTTACAGTGGCAGTAGTTTTTTTTACAGTGGCAGTAATTTTTTTTACAGTACCAGTAGTTTTTTTACTGTGCCAGTAGTTTTTTTACAGTACCAGTAGTTTTTTTACAGTACCAGTAATTTTTTTACAGTACCAGTAGTTTTTTTACAGTACCAGTAGTTTTTTTTACAGTACCAGTAATTTGTTTACAGTACCAGTAGTTTTTTTACAGTACCAGTAGTTTTTTTACAGTGGCAGTAATTTTTTTTACAGTACCAGTAGTTTTTTTTACAGTGGCAGTAATTTTTTTTACAGTACCAGTAGTTTTTTTACAGTGCCAGTAGTTTTTTTACAGTACCAGTAGTTTTTTTACAGTACCAGTAATTTTTTTACAGTACCAGTAGTTTTTTTACAGTACCAGTAGTTTTTTTACAGTACCAGTAGTTTTTTTTACAGTACCAGTAATTTGTTTACAGTACCAGTAGTTTTTTTACAGTACCAGTAGTTTTTTTTACAGTGGCAGTAATTTTTTTTACAGTACCAGTAGTTTTTTTTACAGTGCCAGTAATTTTTTTTACAGTACCAGTAGTTTTTTTTACAGTACCAGTAGTTTTTTTACAGTACCAGTAGTTTTTTTTACAGTGGCAGTAATTTTTTTTACAGTACCAGTAGTTTTTTTTACAGTGCCAGTAATTTTTTTTACAGTGGCAGTAATTTTTTTTACAGTACCAGTAGTTTTTTTACAGTACCAGTAGTTTTTTTACAGTACCAGTAGTTTTTTTTACAGTACCAGTAGTTTTTTTTACAGTACCAGTAGTTTTTTTTACAGTACCAGTAGTTTTTTTTTCAGTGCCGGTAATTTTTTTTACAGTGTCAGTAGTTTTTTTTACAGTACCAGTAGTTTTTTTTACAGTACCAGTAGTTTTTTTATAGTGGCAGTAGTTTTTTTTATAGTACCAGTAATTTTTTTTTTTTAGTTTCGTGACCTTTGAACCTACCACTAGAGGGCGGTTGGCCAGTTGGCTGTTCGCCTGGGTGTCAGTGTACCGAGCGAAGCGAGACAGTACAGTTGAATTGATGGAGAGTTGCTGGACTTTCAAACAAGTGACGAAGATCTTGTTCGCTAGAAACTGAGAAGGTTGGTATATATTTGTTTATTTGTATAGATATGTATTTGGCTGGGTATGAACCAGGCATAGATCAATGGCTATTACTAGTATTAGGCAGGCAGACAGCCTCCATCGGAATTCCCCAGCACCCTCTCCCCGGTCCCTCACAAGTGCTCATGAAGTTGCTATATTATACAGAACTATACGTATGAGAGTGAGGCCGTCACTCCGTATCAGGCTGAACAGTTGCATCATCCATGGCTCACTTTCGAAGTTCTCTATGATGTAGCACATTCATGAGTGCCTGTAACCCCCCCCCCCCTTTCCATCATCCTGTTTAGAATTTAGGGCCATGTGAGTCAGTGTGTTCTAGAACTACTCTATTGGGGATGGTTGTCACGGAATGGTTCTAATATTTTTGGTATTTGCAACTTTAATTTTGTAGGCGGCTTTGGATGACATTGTATATGTGTGGAATACACACAGGATAAGGCCTTCCAAGAACCAAATTGTACCAGCAGGACATCCGATAATGTTGCATGGGACTCCACAATATTTTGGAGCAGAAGACTTCACTGTTGTAGTTTCAGGAGAAGAAATCCAAGTTTGCCAGGATGAGTGTACTTTTAAGGGACAATATCCATGCGAGTGAGATATCTTTGACTTATGTTGCATTGTTATGGAAGAAAATAATTTACATATTCCAGAAGACCCATACTCTGCTGCAAACCTGTATGTCTCACTTCGTACCCATCTACTCCATGAACTTATGCATGGGTGATTAATTTTGTGTATTGGGAACGGCCTGCACAGTTTGCATGTAACTCTAAATACTTACACATTAAAGGGGAACACACTCCAGGAAATAGAGACATTTTGTAAACTTTGAGTTCTGTAGGTTATATCATCAATTCATTTTACATCACCTGCAATTTAGTACTTGCAATTTCACAGATACATCAAGCTGATCTTTTTTCGCTATGGGTATCTATGGCATGGGCCATTGTATAATGGGAGTCACCAGAATTGATATATTCCTGGTTGCTCAATGAATATTCATGACTCCAAAGTGCTTGGTCCTTTCTATGTAAAACATTTTGCCATAAATATTCATGCAATGGCCTAAAACAAAGATACCCAATAAAGGCGCATTATCAACTTGATGTTTCTCTGAAATAAACAGTAATTAGTACATGAAATGGCTCTTCAGAAGCCATAGTTTATGGAAAAAGCAGAGTGGTATCACCCTTTAATTAAGACAGAGTTATGATGTTTTCATGATTCTAGTCACAATTTTAAATGTTGTGTATATATATTGTGTATGGATGGATGGATGGATGGATGGATGGATAATGTGCATGTATGTGCATTTGTAGATATGTGTAGGAGTATACTATTTGTATGTATGTATGTATGTATGTATGTATGTATGTATGTATGTATGTGTGTGTGTATGTATGTATGTGTGTGTGTGTGTGTGTGTGTGTGTGTGTGTGTGTGTGATCTTGTAAACACTTAGAAATATTGTTGTCAGCCTCATTACTAAAATATACTTGACACCATTTTTGAAGTTTATGTAACATAATAAATGTATGTAGAGACTTCATTTCAGGGTTGTATACATCTACTTTCATCAAAGTTGGGTTTTGTAGGTTAATTGGCTTTAGAAACATCACAGTAGAGTTGTAGGTCATTATACTCTTTTGAATGCATAAACATTCCACCCAGTTGGTGTCTAGTAGATTGCATATATCTTCAATGAAAACGACACTGTGCTTTATTTGTAGGCACATAGTATATGTATTTAGTAAACCAAACTGTCCAAGTCCAGATAGTTGTGACTTTTTGTGGGAAAGTTAGATTCATGTACAGGCATATTATGAACGCATAAATTGTCAAATTGAAATAAAAGATAGAATTGAAAACTTATATTTGTGTCCAGATTGATTCATGTCAGAGCAGAGTGTTTGCCAAAATCACAAGCCTTTAACATGTATCGTAAAAGTTGTGAGATTTGATGTCAGAATTTTGTGTGTACTATTTGAATTATCCTTTTGGCCTTCATGATGTGTTTTCTAAAACTACTCAAATACATTCCAATCTCTCTAACAAGAAGATTGAATTAGGTGATTGTACATAGTAATATGGGACAGACTGTAAGATATGTTGTGTCTCTCCAACCTCACTCGCCCTTAATGAGAGTTAACCAATGTATGGGGGCGCCCCACCACAGCACATCTTACAGACTACATAATGGGACTGATGTATACTGTTGAATTACAGCAATTTGATTTATTACATTTAAATAGTTGCAGTAAAGTTGTCATTTTATTGATGGAAGTATCACAATATCACTAAATAAAATCATAATTCCTGTATATCAATGTATTCTGGTTAACCTGCATGGTTGCACACCCACAAAGACAACACATATTTTAGCTAGCAAAGGGTGCATGTGATTGGTTATTACTAATCATGTTTGTCATCTCTACCCCCTCTCCCTCCCATACACACGTGCACTATAAATGCACTTGTACATGTGTTTTGTTTTCGATTAAAGATACACAAACACATGTATATTCAATGACATGCATAGTTACACACACAGATACATACAGAAAGATACATAGACACATATATTCACACACAGATACATACATGTGTGCATGTATCACATACAAAACACATTACTGAAAACATGAAATTTAACTTCTCTCTATTGTTGTGTGTTGAAAACATACACAATTGAAATGCCCATCAAATCCATGGAAATTACTTTTTGCAATATAATCTTCCAACTACAAAAGCAATTAGGCTAATAATGTCCAAGCAAGTTGGTAACTGTGATCACCCACCCACCCTCCCACTCACCTATATGTACATTTGTCCAACTTCTTACATAGTTTGCATGCATGATATACATGTACAAATGAATTTCATGTCTTCAGTACTTTTTTAACCTTATCAGAAATTCTTTCTAAGGAGTTCACAGTTTTTTTAGGTAGACTGGAAATATAAGTGTACATGTGCACATCTCAATACCCTTACTGTACAGGCATCTTGATTACAGTTGTGTGTATATGCTGGTGTGAACTTGCATTACTCTCAAGATGTTATCAGTAGAAAACATATGGTGACAAACTTGGGGATACACTTGAATCATTTACAGAGGATGATATCTTTGAAAACTATAATTGTTGATGACAACTGATAAGGTATGGCCCTACATGGCCCTTGCTAACTGAAGATTTTCCAGTGGCTGTATGTTAAACCTGGCCATTTTAATTTTTATTTGCTTGGGAATTGTGTGCTTACCTATTTATATGTCACCAATAGTCAGACCAAACAATACACACTGCACAAATACACACAAAAATGGAAACAACTGACATATCATTATTACAATTTTCTGTACCTGTAATTTATTACTTAACCATCATGTGTAAACCATTGGCATGTTTGAGTCCATTATTTATTGTGAATGTTATTATTCTATCACTCATTTTGTCCTAACACTTGCAACACTGTTTTAAACTTGACTCTAAGAACACTTGCAACACTGTTTTAAACTTGACTTTACGGGTAAACCCAGGGTACCGTCATGTGACAACCATCCCCCTGAGTAGCGTGCAAACCCCTCCGCGTGTACAGAATATGGGGCATTGTATGGAGAGACACGCAATGCATCTTGGAACCGACAACAGGTCTATAGACTGAATCTATGTTTCGAAACGTTGTGTATAAACTAAAAGGATAAAAATACTGCCATGGTAAAAATAACTACTGCCACTGTAAAAAAAATTACTGCCATTGTAAAAAAAATTACTGCCACTGTAAAAAAAACTACTGGCACTGTAAAAAAAAATTACTGCCACTATAAAAAAATTACTGCCACTGTAAAAAAAAAACTACTGCCACTGTAAAAAAACTACTGCCACTGTAAAAAAAACTACTGCCACTGTAAAAAAACTACTGCCACTGTAAAAAAAACTACTGCCACTGTAAAAAAAACTACTGCCACTGTAAAAAAAACTACTGCCACTGTAAAAAAACTACTGCCACTGTAAAAAAAACTACTGCCACTAAAAAAACTACTGCCACTGTAAAAAAATTACTGCCACTGTAAAAAAAACTACTGCCACTGTAAAAAAAATTACTGCCGCTGGTAAAAAAACTACTCCTGTGTCCTCATTAAGCCTCCGTATATTTTCCCTCCAGTTGGCTTTGAATTTTGTCCATTTAAGGTAGGATACAAAGTGACTTACTCTTTGTGTCATGTATTGTTAGTAAATGGAATTTCCGCCAGCTTTGGGAATTATAATGACTCGCTCTGTGGTGTTAATTTGTTATCGCGTCGATGTTCCGATGACGTCCTGCATTTGGCTGAAACGAAAGTGAAAGTTCGAGTGCCACAACAACGCCTACACCATTGCTGTTCGTGAGATTTCGCGCTCTTAGATCCCGTGTTATTTTACCCCTTTCAATTATTATCGGCCAAATACATCAATATTATCGATGATTTACCTATATTCTGAAACCTATCTTGGGTCACAATTTACAAGTGTCTAGTCAAGACCACAGCCCCTCTTTCAGCACATTCACACAGTCTACACACGCGATAGTGCAAAAAAAATGTTTCAAACGATAGCATTCCAGTTTTACGACTAGCTCTAAGTATGGGAAAAAATACTGTTCTGGCCTGTTGGGCCAAGGCCTCTGTTGCAGTTGACCAACTCAATCTACAAGAAAAAATAACACCAAGATATTTATAATAAGAAACAGCCTCTAGAGGTCCCATCAAAGAACCACTTCTCAGAACTAGAGAGCCGACCACCTGCTTTAAACACAACTACTTTCGTTTTACTCAAATTAACTGACAATTTCCAAGTTTTACAATAGTCACTAAAAGTATTCAGAAGATTTTGTAAACCAATCACTGTGTCTGAAAAAAATGCCACATCATCTGCAAACAAAAGACAAAACAAAGATCAGGAAAACGTTGAATACCACGTGCACGTTTCCCGCATGTATTGAGTTTCCTTGAAAATTCGTTATTGAAAAATGAAAATAAAAAAGGACTCAACATACACCCTTGACGTACACCTAAGGGACAGTCAAAATAATCAGTTAAATGTTTTTTTTAGTGCGAACACATGATTTAGCGTCTTGATACATGGCATGTAACAACTTAAACATTTTACCATTTACACCACCTCTTAAAAGAATGTACCACAACCTTTTCCTTTCAATTGAGTCAAACACCTTGGAAAAGTCTACGAATGCACAATAGAATTTTCCACGCTTTCCAGAAAATTGTATTTTTGGATTAGCGACTGCAGCACGAAAATGTTGTCAACGGTGGAGTAACCACGCCGGAAACCGGCTTGACCCTGATCGATCTTACCAAGCGCGTCTGACCAAAAAGTGAGACGATTATTTAAAATGGAAGTGAAAAGTTTGCCAACAATACTTAGAAGTGAAATACCACGATAATTTTCAGGTGAATTTATCTCACCCTTTTTATGGAGGAGTACAATATCTATTATCATAGAGATGTCTAGATGTCAAATTATTCATTCAATGCAAAATACAATCATTGTATAATAATAATAATAATAATAATAATAATAATAATAATAATAATAATAATAATAATAACAATAATTTATTTATAAAGCGTCAGTATCCACAAAAAATGTGATCAAAGACGCTGTAAGCAATTCATACAATACAAATAACAGTTAAAAAGCAGTTTTAAAAAGTAAAGTTTTAACATTGGATTTAAAAGCAGATAAGGTAGGTGACTGGCGGATGTTGAGTGGGAGATTATTCCAGAGAGTGGGAGCAGCAACACTAAAAGCACGATCACCATATGTCTTAGTACGTGATCGAATGGGGCAGAGTTTGAACTGATCAGCTGACCTTAAATTACGACGTGGAACGTATAGTTCTATCATGTCAGAAAGATAAATTGGTCCAAGCCTATGAATGGATTTAAAAATAAGAACTAAAATCTTAAAAACAATACGTTCAGAAACAGGTAACCAATGCAACTGATATAAAATTGGAGTGATGTGAAAGGTGATTTTGGAACGAGTTACAATTCTAGCAGCAATATTTTGAATACGTTGAATACGGTTGATTAGGTACTTCGGAAGCCCAAATAAAAGTGAATTACATGAATCTATTCGAGATGTAATGAATGCATGATGAACTAATTGCTCAGTAGCAGGTTGAGATAAATATTTGCGGATAAGCGCAATACGACGCAAATGAAAAGTGGCAGAACGGCAGATCTGTCCAATATGCGGCTTCATTGTCAGACAAGAGTCAAGGATCACTCCAAGGCTCTTGGCCTGACAATGGACGGGAATCAGAGCATCGCCAACACGAATTTCTGTAATCGCTCTAGTGGACAGATCACCCGAAGTAGCAGAAAAAATAACAAATTCAGTCTTATCATCATTCAATCAAACACAAGAAATTTTCAGACATCCAAGACCTGACATCAGAAATACAAAGTTCAAGATTAGAAACCATTCTAGCTTCATTATCTATAGTAAAAGACATATAAAGTGAAGAGTCATCTGCATAAAAACTATAGAGACATCCATGACTTGAAACTAATTCACCTAATGGAGAAGTGTACATATTAAAAAGTATAGGTCTTAGAACCGATCCCTGTGGTACCCCAGTGTCAAGCGGATAGAATGGTGACTGGGTGGAATTCACAAGTACACACTGACTGCGATTGGAGAGGTAGGACTGAAACCACGAGGACACTATCTGAAAGACCAAAACGGTCTCTTAAGCGATTCAGTAAATAGAATGGTTCACAGTGTCAAATGCTGCAGAAAGATCAAGCAATACCAAGAAGACGTCCCTTTTCTCATCAAGAGAGAGCAAGATGTCATTTGTTACTTTAAGGAGAGCAGTCTCTGTACTATGTCCTCGTTTGTACGCAGATTGCAATGGCTCGTCCAGTGAATAGTTAACAATGTGGGAAGTCAGCCTCCTGGCAACAATACGTTCTAAAGTCTTCGACAAAAACGGCAAGTTAGATACAGGGCGGTAATTTTTAAGAACTTCTTGATCAAGAGATGGCTTTTTAATGAGAGGTTTAATGACGGCTTCCTTAAAATGAGCGGGTACTACACCATACCGTAGAGAATTATTGAAGATTTCGGTAATGTGCGGTAACAATACTTGTATAATGTCAGGGTGTTTGAAGATCTTGGTTGGAATCGGGTCAAGGCAGCAAGTAGATGAAGGCGATGAACGAATGATCGTGTCAATTTCATCATCAGTAGTAGGTTTAAAAGCATCTAGGCGACAATCGGGTTTCAATTCAGCAACAGGTTGTGAATAGTGGTGATTAGAATTTCCAGGTATAGTGCCCAGGTTCAAGGTTAGAGACTTGACGCGATTTAAAAAGAATTGAGCAAAACGATTTGCTAATTCCGAAGAATCCTCATGTTTTGGTAGAACAGCAGAAGTGTTAGTATGACCAAGTAATCCCTTTACAACCTGAAATAACTGTTTTCGGTTACCCGCGCAATCGTCAATAAGTCCGGCGTATTATGACTCTTTTTCGCCTCCTCAACAAGGCGCACGACGTCAGTTCGACAGTCCCTGTAAATCTGACGATGTACTTCCAACCTTGATTTTCTCCACACTCTTTCTGCCTTCATTCTTTTCAACCGTGCATCGATGATTGACTGATTAATCCATGGAACTGGTCGCCTATTGGGGACCAGTCTCTCACGAGTTGGTGCATGGCGATCAAATACATCGCTAACTGTGTTATTAAGAAGATCCCAATTAGTAGATATGTCAGCATCTGATTGGAGGCGAATAGATGCAGATAAGTCAGCAGCGAACACAAGCGGAAAAGGATTTCATGTTTCTTGATTTTATGGATTTTCGAGTATTTCTGACGTAAGAGAAATTGTTTATGGAGAATAGAACCGGGAAATGGTCGGAAATCGCATAGATTGGTTCGATTCGAACATCAGCGACGGTACTGTCATCAGCACGAGTAATAATATGGTCAATAGTATGACCAGCACGATGTGTAGCACAAGTTACCAATTGACGAATAGAAAATGACTCCAGAATGTCATGATATTTCCGGGTATTCGGACAGTTCGGATTGTCAGTATGAAAGTTGAAATCGCCAGCGATGACAAACGGCGAATTATTGGTGAGATGACAAGACAAGAAATCCGTGAAGTCGTTGACGAAATCATCAACACTGAAACCATTTAATTTATTTGGTGGAGGACGGTAAACCGTAGCTAATGTGATATGCGACGATGGAGTTTTTATGCGTACCTCCATTAATTCGATTGATTTAAATGAGGTAGAAACTGGATGTTGCAACACTGACAGTGACGATTTAAAGATTGTGGCGATGCCTCCCCCACGACCTTTACGTGGAACACTGATGATACTATAGCCTGGTGGAAGAACATCCGTGATGAGGGATGAATCACTTTCATTGTCACGAAGCCATTGTCTCGGCGAGCATTAAAATATCTAAGTGATGGTCTTGGAGGAATTCATTGATGGTTGTAGATTTATTAGACAGTGATCGGCAATTCATGAAGGAACAACGAAGAGTTTTTCTTCGATGCTGATCAACAAATGGTTTCATAACAGAAGATAATTCGGCTGGAATTTTGAGTGATTTTTCCTTCACTGGCACAAAACCACTCAGAAGCTGATTTTTATTGATATGCATTTTTTTGTATTTTTCCTTGAATGAACTCCCATGAATGGACTGCAATTTTGATAGAAAATACAATTGTTGATCACCAGACTTACATGACAAAATGCTTGGTAAATTGCTTCACTGGTTTCTAAGGGCGTCTAAATCAAACTTTGTTTGAAGGTGAGATGATCAAATCCTTAGTATACTTGTGTTGTTTTCAGATTGGTTGGTACAATGATTGTGTTCAAGACCCCATGTTTAAGTTGGACTATCCAGCAGACACTCTAGCATACAACATTATCAGCGCACCCGACATGTTTGAGAAAGCCTTCATGCCATATGTGACTAGACTGGATTGTTTAGATGCAAGAGATCCTATTGATCAGTGTGTTGACTTCCATCTCAAACAAGCTCAAGAGGTAAGACTGTTTTTTGACATGCAAATGTAAATGCATTTGTAGAGCTATCATGATTTCATTAGTGAACAGTATAATCAAATCTCAGTTATATCTACATGTATATGCCACTTTAATACCCCATCCTAGCCTACCTGTAGATTTGAACCACTATCGCTACTACACTATTCCCTATCCTTATGATTTTTTGAATTTTCAGTCTGTTTCCAAGTCTACCCTGATGGCTATTCAGAGCTAGTATTTAAGCCCCGCCCCACTGTACACATACGTTGTGCAAAACATTAGCGTAAATTTGAACATACATATGGGTGAACGACATTTAATTATGAATTCATCATGTGACCTAATTCTGCGATTTAAGTATGTCTAATTATGTATTCAACCAATCATGCTGTATATGAATGCCATTTGAAACTAGCCCTGAGTGGTTGTCAGCATAGACTTGGAACAATAGCGAAAACTCAAAAAATCTAGATATCAGTTAGGATAGTGGAATATAGTAGCGATAGTCATTCAAGTCTACAGATGGGCCAACCCCATCCTGACCCCGGAGCTTAATTTTTTTCTGATCATAGAATGCTCTTTTACCCCACAGGGTAGGACACCTTTAATCTTGAAAGAGTTCTCTACAGTGGGTAACGAAATAATAACAAGAGAAGAAATAATTAAAAACTGTGGAAGTGAAATCATTTTAGCAATGTTATGATGAATGTACTACCACCTTATGTTACATTGTATGTACTACAGAGTGTCCTCTGACGCACACAATTTCTAGTGACACACCAAAGTTCAGTGTTCACAATCTCTTACTATGTGATGAGTGTGTCCTCTAAGCTAATTTGACACGCCACTGACGAACACAATTTCTAGTGACACCCCAAAATTTGGTGTTTCCATATCTCTTACTACATGGTGAGTGTATCCTCTAAGCCAATTTGACGCACCACTGACACACACAATTTCTAGTGACGCACCAGAATTTGGTGTTCCCCTAACTTTTACTATGTGGCGACAGGCAAGAAATGACGGTTTTTCTAACTTTGACTCACAACAACAAAATTTGGCTATCATGACAGAGCACACTGATGTACTATATTACCTAAAATTCGTGTTTCATTTCATAGGCATTTCCAGATCAAGAATTGGACATTTTACATGACTATGATATGCATGCTACCAGGAGACCCAAGGTATTGGTTCAGACAGCAGGTCATGTAGCCGGTGCTGCTTATTACTATCAGAGAAAAGATCTGAAAAGGGATCCCTGGGCCAAAGACAAGGTTAGTTGTTTTAGCTTACAAATGAGTCTTGGGTGACCCTAAAACGAATGACAACCTGAATGACGGAAAACGAATGACAGCATTTCTAGGTGGTAAACAGTGGAATGACACCCTTTTATACATTCAGTTAGTTGAATGACACCCTCTGCACTGTAGAACCACTGGAATGACAGCCGCCACTCTATAAAATAAGTGGAATGACAGCATTTTTAATGCTTTGGAACTGGAATGACAGCATTTCTAGGTGGTAAACAGTGGAATGACACCCTTTTCTACATTCAGTTAGTTGAATGACACACTCTGCACTGTAGAACCAGTGGAATGACAGCCGCCACTCTATGATAAGTGGAATGACAGCATTTTGAATGCTTTAGAACTGGAATGACAGCATTTCTAGGTGGTAAACAGTGGAATGACACCCTTTTCTACATTCAGTTAGTTGAATGACACCCTCTGCACTGTAGAACCACTGGAATGACAGCCGCCACTCTATAAAGTAAGTGGAATGACAGCATTTTTAATGCTTTGGAACTGGAATGACAGCATTTCTAGGTGGTAAACAGTGGAATGACACCCTTTTCTACATTCAGTTAGTTGAATGACACACTCTGCACTGTAGAACTAGTGGAATGACAGCCGCCACTCTATAAAATAAGTGGAATGACAGCATTTTCAATGCTTTAGAACTGGAATGACAGCATTTCTAGGTGGTAAACAGTGGAATGACACCCTTTTCTACATTCAGTTAGTTGAATGACACCCTCTGCACTGTAGAACCACTGGAATGACAGCCGCCACTCTATAAAGTAAGTGGAATGACAGCATTTTTAATGCTTTGGAACTGGAATGACAGCATTTCTAGGTGGTAAACAGTGGAATGACACCCTTTTCTACATTCAGTTAGTTGAATGACACACTCTGCACTGTAGAACCAGTGGAATGACAGCCGCCACTCTATAAAATAAGTGGAATGACAGCATTTTGAATGCTTTAGAACTGGAATGACAGCATTTCTAGGTGGTAAACAGTGGAATGACACCCTTTTCTACATTCAGTTAGTTGAATGACACCCTCTGCACTGTAGAACCACTGGAATGACAGCCGCCACTCTATAAAGTAAGTGGAATGACAGCATGTTTAATGCTTTGGAACTGGAATGACAGCATTTCTAGGTGGTAAACAGTGGAATGACACCCTTTTCTACATTCAGTTAGTTGAATGACACACTCTGCACTGTAGAACTAGTGGAATGACAGCCGCCACTCTATAAAATAAGTGGAATGACAGCATTTTCAATGCTTTAGAACTGGAATGACAGCATTTCTAGGTGGTAAACAGTGGAATGACACCCTTTTCTACATTCAGTTAGTTGAATGACACTCTCTGCACTGTAGAACCACTGGAATGACAGCCGCCACTCTATAAAATAAGTGGAATGACAGCATTTTTAATACTTTGGAACTGGAATGACAGCATTTCTAGGTGGTAAACAGTGGAATGACACCCTTTTATACATTCAGTTAGTTGAATGACACCCTCTGCACTGTAGAACCACTGGAATGACAGCCGCCACTCTATAAAATAAGTGGAATGACAGCATTTTTAATGCTTTGGAACTGGAATGACAGCATTTCTAGGTGGTAAACAGTGGAATGACACCCTTTTCTACATTCAGTTAGTTGAATGACACACTCTGCACTGTAGAACCAGTGGAATGACAGCCGCCACTCTATGATAAGTGGAATGACAGCATTTTGAATGCTTTAGAACTGGAATGACAGCATTTCTAGGTGGTAAACAGTGGAATGACACCCTTTTCTACATTCAGTTAGTTGAATGACACCCTCTGCACTGTAGAACCACTGGAATGACAGCCGCCACTCTATAAAGTAAGTGGAATGACAGCATTTTTAATGCTTTGGAACTGGAATGACAGCATTTCTAGGTGGTAAACAGTGGAATGACACCCTTTTCTACATTCAGTTAGTTGAATGACACACTCTGCACTGTAGAACTAGTGGAATGACAGCCGCCACTCTATAAAATAAGTGGAATGACAGCATTTTCAATGCTTTAGAACTGGAATGACAGCATTTCTAGGTGGTAAACAGTGGAATGACACCCTTTTCTACATTCAGTTAGTTGAATGACACCCTCTGCACTGTAGAACCACTGGAATGACAGCCGCCACTCTATAAAATAAGTGGAATGACAGCATTTTTAATGCTTTGGAACTGGAATGACAGCATTTCTAGGTGGTAAACAGTGGAATGACACCCTTTTCTACATTCAGTTAGTTGAATGACACACTCTGCACTGTAGAACCAGTGGAATGACAGCCGCCACTCTATAAAATAAGTGGAATGACAGCATTTTGAATGCTTTAGAACTGGAATGACAGCATTTCTAGGTGGTAAACATTGGAATGACACCCTTTTCTACATTCAGTTAGTTGAATGACACCCTCTGCACTGTAGAACCACTGGAATGACAGCCGCCACTCTATAAAGTAAGTGGAATGACAGCATGTTTAATGCTTTGGAACTGGAATGACAGCATTTCTAGGTGGTAAACAGTGGAATGACACCCTTTTCTACATTCAGTTAGTTGAATGACACACTCTGCACTGTAGAACTAGTGGAATGACAGCCGCCACTCTATAAAATAAGTGGAATGACAGCATTTTCAATGCTTTAGAACTGGAATGACAGCATTTCTAGGTGGTAAACAGTGGAATGACACCCTTTTCTACATTCAGTTAGTTGAATGACACTCTCTGCACTGTAGAACCACTGGAATGACAGCCGCCACTCTATAAAATAAGTGGAATGACAGCATTTTTAATACTTTGGAACTGGAATGACAGCATTTCTAGGTGGTAAACAGTGGAATGACACCCTTTTCTACATTCAGTTAGTTGAATGACACCCTCTGCACTGTAGAACCACTGGAATGACAGCCGCCACTCTATAAAATAAGTGGAATGACAGCATTTTTAATGCTTTGGAACTGGAATAACAGCATTTCTAGGTGGTAAACAGTGGAATGACACCCTTTTCTACATTCAGTTAGTTGAATGACACACTCTGCACTGTAGAACCAGTGGAATGACAGCCGCCACTCTATGATAAGTGGAATGACAGCATTTTTAATGCTTTAGAACTGGAATGACAGCATTTCTAGGTGGTAAACAGTGGAATGACACCCTTTTCTACATTCAGTTAGTTGAATGACACCCTCTGCACTGTAGAACCACTGGAATGACAGCCGCCACTCTATAAAGTAAGTGGAATGACAGCATTTTTAATGCTTTGGAACTGGAATGACAGCATTTCTAGGTGGTAAACAGTGGAATGACACCCTTTTCTACATTCAGTTAGTTGAATGACACACTCTGCACTGTAGAACTAGTGGAATGACAGCCGCCACTCTATAAAATAAGTGGAATGACAGCATTTTCAATGCTTTAGAACTGGAATGACAGCATTTCTAGGTGGTAAACAGTGGAATGACACCCTTTTCTACATTCAGTTAGTTGAATGACACCCTCTGCACTGTAGAACCACTGGAATGACAGCCGCCACTCTATAAAATAAGTGGAATGACAGCATTTTTAATGCTTTGGAACTGGAATGACAGCATTTCTAGGTGGTAAACAGTGGAATGACACCCTTTTCTACATTCAGTTAGTTGAATGACACACTCTGCACTGTAGAACCAGTGGAATGACAGCCGCCACTCTATAAAATAAGTGGAATGACAGCATTTTGAATGCTTTAGAACTGGAATGACAGCATTTCTAGGTGGTAAACATTGGAATGACACCCTTTTCTACATTCAGTTAGTTGAATGACACCCTCTGCACTGTAGAACCACTGGAATGACAGCCGCCACTCTATAAAGTAAGTGGAATGACAGCATGTTTAATGCTTTGGAACTGGAATGACAGCATTTCTAGGTGGTAAACAGTGGAATGACACCCTTTTCTACATTCAGTTAGTTGAATGACACACTCTGCACTGTAGAACCACTGGAATGACAGCCGCCACTCTATAAAATAAGTGGAATGACAGCATTTTCAATGCTTTAGAACTGGAATGACAGCATTTCTAGGTGGTAAACAGTGGAATGACACCCTTTTCTACATTCAGTTAGTTGAATGACACTCTCTGCACTGTAGAACCACTGGAATGACAGCCGCCACTCTATAAAATAAGTGGAATGACAGCATTTTTAATACTTTGGAACTGGAATGACAGCATTTCTAGGTGGTAAACAGTGGAATGACACCCTTTTCTACATTCAGTTAGTTGAATGACACCCTCTGCACTGTAGAACCACTGGAATGACAGCCGCCACTCTATAAAGTAAGTGGAATGACAGCATGTTTAATGCTTTGGAACTGGAATGACAGCATTTCTAGGTGGTAAACAGTGGAATGACACCCTTTTCTACATTCAGTTAGTTGAATGACACACTCTGCACTGTAGAACTAGTGGAATGACAGCCGCCACTCTATAAAATAAGTGGAATGACAGCATTTTCAATGCTTTAGAACTGGAATGACAGCATTTCTAGGTGGTAAACAGTGGAATGACACCCTTTTCTACATTCAGTTAGTTGAATGACACTCTCTGCACTGTAGAACCACTGGAATGACAGCCGCCACTCTATAAAATAAGTGGAATGACAGCATTTTTAATGCTTTGGAACTGGAATGACAGCATTTCTAGGTGGTAAACAGTGGAATGACACCCTTTTCTACATTCAGTTAGTTGAATGACACTCTCTGCACTGTAGAACCACTGGAATGACAGCCGCCACTCTATAAAATAAGTGGAATGACAGCATTTTTAATGCTTTGGAACTTTAATGACAGCATTTCTAGGTGGTAAACAGTGGAATGACACCCTTTTCTACAATCAGTTAGTTGAATGACATACTCTGCACTGTAGAACCAGTGGAATGACAGCCACCACTCTATAAAATAAGTGGAATGACAGCATTTTCAATGCTTTAGAACTGGAATGACAGCATTTGTAGGTGGTAAATAGTGGAATGACACCCTTTTCTACAATCAGTTAGTTGAATGACACACTCTGCACTGTAGAACCACTGGAATGACAGCCGCCACTCTATAAAATAATTGGAATGACAGCATTTTCAATGCTTTAGAACTGGAATGACAGCATTTCTAGGTGGTAAACAGTGGAATGACACCCTTTTCTACATTCAGTTAGTTGAATGACACACTCTGCACTGTAGAACCACTGGAATGACAGCCGCCACTCTATAAAATAAGTGGAATGACAGCATTTTCAATGCTTTGGAACTGGAATGACAGCATTTCTAGGTGGTAAACAGTGGAATGACACCCTTTTCTACATTCAGTTAGTTGAATGACACTCTCTGCACTGTAGAACCACTGGAATGACAGCCGCCACTCTATAAAATAAGTGGAATGACAGCATTTTTAATGCTTTGGAACTTTAATGACAGCATTTCTAGGTGGTAAACAGTGGAATGACACCCTTTTCTACATTCAGTTAGTTGAATGACACCCTCTGCACTGTAGAACCACTGGAATGACAGCCGCCACTCTATAAAATAAGTGGAATGACAGCATTTTTAATGCTTTGGAACTGGAATGACAGCATTTCTAGGTGGTAAACAGTGGAATGACACCCTTTTCTACATTCAGTTAGTTGAATGACACCCTCTGCACTGTAGAACCACTGGAATGACAGCCGCCACTCTATAAAATAAGTGGAATGACAGCATTTTTAATGCTTTGGAACTGGAATGACAGCATTTCTAGGTGGTAAACAGTGGAATGACACCCTTTTCTACATTCAGTTAGTTGAATGACACACTCTGCACTGTAGAACCAGTGGAATGACAGCCGCCACTGTATGATAAGTGGAATGACAGCATTTTGAATGCTTTAGAACTGGAATGACAGCATTTCTAGGTGGTAAACAGTGGAATGACACCCTTTTCTACATTCAGTTAGTTGAATGACACCCTCTGCACTGTAGAACCACTGGAATGACAGCCGCCACTCTATAAAGTAAGTGGAATGACAGCATTTTTAATGCTTTGGAACTGGAATGACAGCATTTCTAGGTGGTAAACAGTGGAATGACACCCTTTTCTACATTCAGTTAGTTGAATGACATCCTCTGCACTGTAGAACCACTGGAATGACAGCCGCCACTCTATAAAATAAGTGGAATGACAGCATTTTTAATGCTTTGGAACTGGAATGACAGCATTTCTAGGTGGTAAACAGTGGAATGACACCCTTTTCTACATTCAGTTAGTTGAATGACACTCTCTGCACTGTAGAACCACTGGAATGACAGCCGCCACTCTATAAAATAAGTGGAATGACAGCATTTTTAATGCTTTGGAACTTTAATGACAGCATTTCTAGGTGGTAAACAGTGGAATGACACCCTTTTCTACAATCAGTTAGTTGAATGACATACTCTGCACTGTAGAACCAGTGGAATGACAGCCACCACTCTATAAAATAAGTGGAATGACAGCATTTTCAATGCTTTAGAACTGGAATGACAGCATTTCTAGGTGGTAAATAGTGGAATGACACCCTTTTCTACAATCAGTTAGTTGAATGACACACTCTGCACTGTAGAACCACTGGAATGACAGCCGCCACTCTATAAAATAATTGGAATGACAGCATTTTCAATGCTTTAGAACTGGAATGACAGCATTTCTAGGTGGTAAACAGTGGAATGACACCCTTTTCTACATTCAGTTAGTTGAATGACACCCTCTGCACTGTAGAACCACTGGAATGACAGCCGCCACTCTATAAAATAAGTGGAATGACAGCATTTTCAATGCTTTAGAAGTGGAATGACAGCGTTTCCAGTAGGTAAACAGTGGAATGATACCCCTTTCTACATTTTTTACAGTTGAATGACACCCTCTGCACTGTAAATCCAGTGGAATGACAGCTGCCACTTTATAGCGATAAAGTCATTTCAATGACTGTTTTATAACTTGAATTTATCTAGTTTTTGAATGATATTTCCTCTAGCGTGCTAGTGAGCATCTGAGTACGCGAATGTATGAGTTGTTTGTGGTGCTTGATGGTGATCTTCTTAGCGACTGAATGAGTGGATAGGTGTGCGATCGAGCACGTTGGGTGTTAGCTAGCATTCGATTCATTCGTTTGTTCATTCATTCATCTGTGAGTCGTTCATTCATTCATTCATTCATTCATTCATTCATTCAGTCGGTCGGTCGGTCGGTCGGTCTGGCGGTCGTCAGTCGGTCGTGTCGTTGGGTGAGTGAGCGAGCGAGTGAGTGAGTGAGAGTGCTTGAGCTGATTAGTTAGTAAGCAGATAACGAAATAATCTAATCCACATTAGAGATCTTAGCTAAAGGAGCCGTCATTATTTACGGTTGGGAGGTCGGAGGAATTGGGGGGGGGGTCCCTTGAAAATTGGAGTTGGTCGGGGGGGGGGC
The DNA here is from genome assembly GCF_964340395.1 of Glandiceps talaboti. Taxonomy (NCBI): domain Eukaryota; kingdom Metazoa; phylum Hemichordata; class Enteropneusta; family Spengelidae; genus Glandiceps; species Glandiceps talaboti. The sequence continues at coordinate 23,011,726 of NC_135554.1, read as the reverse complement.
TACCGAAAAATGAGGGAAAGGTAGGGGGGGGCTACACAAAAATCTGTTTCGAAAAGCTTGTGTACACAGTATCAGAATTATTTAACCTGTTACATAAAATGTAACTTTATTAACATTTTAAAACAAATAGAAAATATTTTCAAAACATTAAAGCTTTTGGTTTTCCTAAATATTTGTTAATGTACTACATGTACAATGTGGTGTTGTGTGTGAAGTAGAAACTTAATTATATAACAATATCTTAAAATAAATATTTAAGTAATATATAACTACTAGTATAAACTCTGAAAGCAAACTTTGAACCAATTAGTTGTCAGGTTGTCACCCAGTTTGTAAATATGTACTGAAGTCATTATAATTTGACAGGTGTCACTGTAACACTAACTTTTCATCACTAGTTTGTTTCAAGAAGCGTCTCTGCTTTGTATTAAATGAGGTAAAAATTCTGATTGCAAATATATCAATGGAAAGTCTCGACTAGCAAAACACATCGCAAAAAACTGTCTTACAGTCTCGTAAATTTCACCTGATTATTTCACTCTTTGGATAATTGACTACTAAAAGCAAAGCTATGCATTGATGCAATACCTGTGAGCAGACAGATGACCATTCCAACAAACTTTGGGTAATTTGGCTTACTTTAATATCACACATTATTGTGATGGTTACCCTTACTCTCACAAGACTTGCCTTGTTTCTGGTGAGTCTAAATTATTTAAATTATAAAGAAGTGAGACACGGGTTGTAACTGAATTTGTTGTTGCTTATCTGTCTTATCAGATTTAGGAAGAGGGAAGAGGAAGATGCTTTGACATATGAAATATATGATTGGTTGTCATTAACTCTCAGTGGAACACTTTCAAAAATCAAAGTTAAAGAATTGGACAAATACCTTGAAAGACATAACTTATCAAAGAAAGGGAAAAAACACGATAAAATGAAAGCCATTATGGCTGACTGTCTTCGAAAATCAGTCGTTGACAATGCAAAGCTTTCAAAACAAAATATTGTGTTGAAAATGGGCCAGATGACAATGATGAAGATGATGTTGTAATGAGAGACCTTGACAGTGAGAGTGAGGAAAGTGACTGTGTCAGTCAGACTGAATTAATTGTTGTGACAAGGGGGGGGGGGG